>NW_026907107.1:0-5000 GCF_033978795.1 Nerophis ophidion
TCTCCGCTGGCTGACACACTCAGGACACACACACCCACAGTCTTTGTCTCCGCTGGCTGACACACTCAGGACACACACACCCACAGTCTTTGTCTCCGCTGGCTGACACACTCAGGACACACACACCCACAGTCTTTGTCTCCGCTGGCTGACACACTCAGGACACACACACCCACAGTCTTTGTCTCCGCTGGCTGACACACTCAGGACACACACACCCACAGTCTTTGTCTCCGCTGGCTGACACACTCAGGACACACACACCCACAGTCTTTGTCTCCGCTGGCTGACACACTCAGGACACACACACCCACAGTCTTTGTCTCCGCTGGCTGACACACTCAGGGACACACACACCCACAGTCTTTGTCTCCGCTGGCTGACACACTCAGGACACACACACCCACAGTCTTTGTCTCCGCTGGCTGACACACTCAGGACACACACACCCACAGTCTTTGTCTCCGCTGGCTGACACACTCAGGACACACACACCCACAGTCTTTGTCTCCGCTGGCTGACACACTCAGGACACACACACCCACAGTCTTTGTCTCCGCTGGCTGACACACTCAGGACACACACACCCACAGTCTTTGTCTCCGCTGGCTGACACACTCAGGACACACACACCCACAGTCTTTGTCTCCGCTGGCTGACACACTCAGGACACACACACCCACAGTCTTTGTCTCCGCTGGCTGACACACTCAGGACACACACACCCACAGTCTTTGTCTCCGCTGGCTGACACACTCAGGACACACACACCCACAGTCTTTGTCTCCGCTGGCTGACACACTCAGGGACACACACACCCACAGTCTTTGTCTCCGCTGGCTGACACACTCAGGGACACACACACCCACAGTCTTTGTGTCCGCTGGCTGACACACTCAGGACACACACACCCACAGTCTTTGTCTCCGCTGGCTGACACACTCAGGACACACACACCCACAGTCTTTGTCTCCGCTGGCTGACACACTCAGGACACACACACCCACAGTCTTTGTCTCCGCTGGCTGACACACTCAGGACACCACACACCCACAGTCTTTGTCTCCGCTGGCTGACACACTCAGGACACACACACCCACAGTCTTTGTCTCCGCTGGCTGACACACTCAGGACACACACACCCACAGTCTTTGTCGTCCGCTGGCTGACACACTCAGGACACACACACCCACAGTCTTTGTCTCCGCTGGCTGACACACTCAGGACACACACACCCACAGTCTTTGTCTCCGCTGGCTGACACACTCAGGACACACACACCCACAGTCTTTGTCTCCGCTGGCTGACACACTCAGGACACACACACCCACAGTCTTTGTCTCCGCTGGCTGACACACTCAGGACACACACACCCACAGTCTTTGTGTCCGCTGGCTGACACACTCAGGACACACACACCCACAGTCTTTGTCTCCGCTGGCTGACACACTCAGGACACACACACCCACAGTCTTTGTCTCCGCTGGCTGACACACTCAGGACACACACACCCACAGTCTTTGTCTCCGCTGGCTGACACACTCAGGACACACACACCCACAGTCTTTGTCTCCGCTGGCTGACACACTCAGGACACACACACCCACAGTCTTTGTGTCCGCTGGCTGACACACTCAGGACACACACACCCACAGTCTTTGTCTCCGCTGGCTGACACACTCAGGACACACACACCCACAGTCTTTGTCTCCGCTGGCTGACACACTCAGGACACACACACCCACAGTCTTTGTCTCCGCTGGCTGACACACTCAGGACACACACACCCACAGTCTTTGTCTCCGCTGGCTGACACACTCAGGACACACACACCCACAGTCTTTGTCTCCGCTGGCTGACACACTCAGGACACACACACCCACAGTCTTTGTCTCCGCTGGCTGACACACTCAGGACACACACACCCACAGTCTTTGTCTCCGCTGGCTGACACACTCAGGACACACACACCCACAGTCTTTGTCTCCGCTGGCTGACACACTCAGGACACACACACCCACAGTCTTTGTCTCCGCTGGCTGACACACTCAGGACGCACACACCCACAGTCTTTGTCTCCGCTGGCTGACACACTCAGGACACACACACCCACAGTCTTTGTCTCCGCTGGCTGACACACTCAGGACACACACACCCCACAGTCTTTGTCTCCGCTGGCTGACACACTCAGGACACACACACCCACAGTCTTTGTCTCCGCTGGCTGACACACTCAGGACACACACACCCACAGTCTTTGTCTCCGCTGGCTGACACACTCAGGACACACACACCCACAGTCTTTGTCTCCGCTGGCTGACACACTCAGGACGCACACACCCACAGTCTTTGTCTCCGCTGGCTGACACACTCAGGACACACACACCCACAGTCTTTGTCTCCGCTGGCTGACACACTCAGGACACACACACCCACAGTCTTTGTCTCCGCTGGCTGACACACTCAGGACACACACACCCACAGTCTTTGTCTCCGCTGGCTGACACACTCAGGACACACACACCCACAGTCTTTGTCTCCGCTGGCTGACACACTCAGGACAGCACACACCCACAGTCTTTGTCTCCGCTGGCTGACACACTCAGGACACACACACCCACAGTCTTTGTCTCCGCTGGCTGACACACTCAGGACACACACACCCACAGTCTTTGTCTCCGCTGGCTGACACACTCAGGACACACACACCCACAGTCTTTGTCTCCGCTGGCTGACACACTCAGGACACACACACCCACAGTCTTTGTCTCCGCTGGCTGACACACTCAGGACACACACACCCACAGTCTTTGTCTCCGCTGGCTGACACACTCAGGACACACACACCCACAGTCTTTGTCTCCGCTGGCTGACACACTCAGGACACACACACCCACAGTCTTTGTCTCCGCTGGCTGACACACTCAGGACACACACACCCACAGTCTTTGTCTCCGCTGGCTGACACACTCAGGACACACACACCCACAGTCTTTGTCTCCGCTGGCTGACACACTCAGGACACACACACCCACAGTCTTTGTCTCGCTGGCTGACACACTCAGGACACACACACCCACAGTCTTTGTCTCCGCTGGCTGACACACTCAGGACACACACACCCACAGTCTTTGTCTCCGCTGGCTGACACACTCAGGACACACACACCCACAGTCTTTGTCTCCGCTGGCTGACACACTCAGGACACACACACCCACAGTCTTTGTGTCCGCTGGCTGACACACTCAGGACACACACACCCACAGTCTTTGTCTCCGCTGGCTGACACACTCAGGACACACACACCCACAGTCTTTGTCTCCGCTGGCTGACACACTCAGGACACACACACCCACAGTCTTTGTCTCCGCTGGCTGACACACTCAGGACACACACACCCACAGTCTTTGTGTCCGCTGGCTGACACACTCAGGACACACACACCCACAGTCTTTGTCTCCGCTGGCTGACACACTCAGGACACACACACCCACAGTCTTTGTCTCCGCTGGCTGACACACTCAGGACACACACACCCACAGTCTTTGTCTCCGCTGGCTGACACACTCAGGACACACACACCCACAGTCTTTGTCTCCGCTGGCTGACACACTCAGGACACACACACCCACAGTCTTTGTCTCCGCTGGCTGACACACTCAGGACACACACACCCACAGTCTTTGTCTCCGCTGGCTGACACACTCAGGACACACACACCCCACAGTCTTTGTCTCCGCTGGCTGACACACTCAGGACACACACACCCACAGTCTTTGTCTCCGCTGGCTGACACACTCAGGACACACACACCCACAGTCTTTGTCTCCGCTGGCTGACACACTCAGGACACACACACCCACAGTCTTTGTCTCCGCTGGCTGACACACTCAGGACACACACACCCACAGTCTTTGTCTCCGCTGGCTGACACACTCAGGACACACACACCCACAGTCTTTGTCTCCGCTGGCTGACACACTCAGGACACAGACACCCACAGTCTTTGTCTCCGCTGGCTGACACACTCAGGACACAGACACCCACAGTCTTTGTCTCCGCTGGCTGACACACTCAGGACACACACACCCACAGTCTTTGTCTCCGCTGGCTGACACACTCAGGACACACACACCCACAGTCTTTGTCTCCGCTGTCTGACACACTCAGGACACACACACCCACAGTCTTTGTCTCCGCTGTCTGACACACTCAGGACACACACACCCACAGTCTTTGTCTCCGCTGGCTGACACACTCAGGACGCACACACCCACAGTCTTTGTCTCCGCTGGCTGACACACTCAGGACACACACACCCACAGTCTTTGTCTCCGCTGGCTGACACACTCAGGACGCACACACCCACAGTCTTTGTGTCCGCTGGCTGACACACTCAGGACACACACACCCACAGTCTTTGTCTCCGCTGGCTGACACACTCAGGACACACACACCCACAGTCTTTGTCTCCGCTGGCTGACACACTCAGGACACACACACCCACAGTCTTTGTGTCCGCTGGCTGACACACTCAGGACGCAGACACCCAGAGGCTGGCTGGTCACAAGCTCAGCAAGGGAACCCAGGTGAGGTGGAAAAAGATGGCTGCCAGGCCAAATGTTGGGAATATTAAGTCTTCAAAAGGAGTGACCCCGGACGAGTCCAGCAAGCAAACATGTTGGAACAAAACTCACTGGAGGAACTTCTTGCATTTTTGCCAACACAGATTGTCAAGTCCGTTTCATTCAGTTCTTCACCTTCCAATTACAAAAACACTGGTGAGAGATACAAGTTGGTTTTGTCTGAAAAGACTTCTGTACTGAAAACTTTAGGATGTTATTATTATTATTATTATTATATTATATTGTTCATCAGCTACAAGTTGTGGGACAATATATCATCCATGTCCACTCCTTGTGAGACAAGGTTGGAGTCCAAACAAGTTGTGGGACAATATATCATCCAGGTCCACTCCTTGTGAGACAAGGTTGGAGTCC
>NW_026907107.1:12500-157500 GCF_033978795.1 Nerophis ophidion
ACATCTCCCAGGACCTGCTCTCAAACACACTAAGACCACATCTCCAAGGACCTGCTCTCAAACACACTAAGACCACATCTCCCAGGACCTGCTCTCAAACACACTAAGACCACATGTCCCATGGACCTGCTCTCAAACACACTAAGACCACATGTCCCATGGACCTGCTCTCAAACACACTAGGACCACATCTCCCAGGACCTGCTCTCAAACAGACTAAGACCACATCTCCAAGGACCTGCTCTCAAACAGACTAAGACCACATCTCCCAGGACCTGCTCTCAAACACACTAAGACCACATCTCCAAGGACCTGCTCTGAAACACACTAAGACCACATGTCCCATGGACCTGCTCTCAAACACACTAAGACCACATCTCCCAGGACCTGCTCTCAAACAGACTAAGACCACATCTCCCAGGACCTGCTCTCAAACAGACTAAGACCACATCTCCCATGGACCTGCTCTCAAACACACTAAGACCACATGTCCCATGGACCTGCTCTCAAACACACTAAGACCACATGTCCCATGGACCTGCTCTCAAACACACTAGGACCACATCTCCCAGGACCTGCTCTCAAACAGACTAAGACCACATCTCCAAGGACCTGCTCTCAAACAGACTAAGACCACATCTCCCAGGACCTGCTCTCAAACACACTAAGACCACATCTCCAAGGACCTGCTCTCAAACACACTAAGACCACATCTCCCAGGACCTGCTCTCAAACACACTAAGACCACATCTCCAAGGACCTGCTCTCAAACACACTAAGACCACATGTCCCATGGACCTGCTCTCAAACACACTAAGACCACATGTCCCATGGACCTGCTCTCAAACAGACTAAGACCACATCTCCCAGGACCTGCTCTCAAACAGACTAAGACCACATCTCCCAGGACCTGCTCTCAAACACACTAAGACCACATGTCCCATGGACCTGCTCTCAAACAGACTAAGACCACATCTCCCATGGACCTGCTCTCAAACACACTAGGACCACATCTCCCAGGACCTGCTCTCAAACAGACTAAGACCACATCTCCCAGGACCTGCTCTCAAACACACTAAGACCACATCTCCAAGGACCTGCTCTCAAACACACTAAGACCACATCTCCCAGGACCTGCTCTCAAACACACTAAGACCACATCTCCAAGGACCTGCTCTCAAACACACTAAGACCACATGTCCCATGGACCTGCTCTCAAACACACTAAGACCACATGTCCCATGGACCTGCTCTCAAACAAACTAAGACCACATCTTCCATGGACCTGCTCTCAAACACACTAAGACCACATGTCCCATGGACCTGCTCTCAAACAGACTAAGACCACATCTCCCAGGACCTGCTCTCAAACACACTAAGACCACATCTCCCAGGACCTGCTCTCAAACACACTAAGACCACATGTCCCATGGACCTACTCTCAAACACACTAAGACCACATCTCCAAGGACCTGCTCTCAAACACACTAAGACCACATGTCCCATGGACCTGCTCTCAAACACACTAAGACCACATGTCCCAGGACCTGCTCTCAAACACACTAAGACCACATGTCCCATGGACCTGCTCTCAAACAGACTAAGACCACATCTCCCATGGACCTGCTCTCAAACACACTAAGACCACATGTCCCATGGACCTGCTCTCAAACAGACTAAGACCACATCTCCCATGGACCTGCTCTCAAACACACTAAGACCACATGTCCCATGGACCTGCTCTCAAACAGACTAAGACCACATCTCCCATGGACCTGCTCTCAAACACACTAAGACCACATGTCCCATGGACCTGCTCTCAAACAGACTAAGACCACATCTCCCATGGACCTGCTCTCAAACACACTAAGACCACATGTCCCATGGACCTGCTCTCAAACAGACTAAGACCACATGTCCCATGGACCTGCTCTCAAACAGACTAAGACCACATCTCCCAGGACCTGCTCTCAAACACACTAAGACCACATCTCCAAGGACCTGCTCTCAAACACACTAAGACCACATGTCCCATGGACCTGCTCTCAAACACACTAAGACCACATCTCCCAGGACCTGCTCTCAAACAGACTAAGACCACATCTCCCAGGACCTGCTCTCAAACACACTAAGACCACATGTCCCATGGACCTGCTCTCAAACAGACTAAGACCACATCCCCCATGGACCTGCTCTCAAACACACTAAGACCACATGTCCCATGGACCTGCTCTCAAACACACTAAGACCACATCTCCCATGGACCTGCTCTCAAACACACTAAGACCACATGTCCCATGGACCTGCTCTCAAACAGACTAAGACCACATGTCCCATGGACCTGCTCTCAAACAGACTAAGACCACATCTCCCAGGACCTGCTCTCAAACACACTAAGACCACATCTCCAAGGACCTGCTCTCAAACACACTAGGACCACATGTCCCATGGACCTGCTCTCAAACACACTAAGACCACATCTCCCAGGACCTGCTCTCAAACAGACTAAGACCACATCTCCAAGGACCTGCTCTCAAACACACTAAGACCACATGTCCCATGGACCTGCTCTCAAACACACTAAGACCACATGTCCCATGGACCTGCTCTCAAACAGACTAAGACCACATGTCCCATGGACCTGCTCTCAAACAGACTAAGACCACATGTCCCATGGACCTGCTCTCAAACAGACTAAGACCACATGTCCCATGGACCTGCTCTCAAACAGACTAAGACCACATCTCCCAGGACCTGCTCTCAAACACACTAAGACCACATGTCCCATGGACCTGCTCTCAAACACACTAAGACCACATCTCCCAGGACCTGCTCTCAAACACACTAAGACCACATCTCCCAGGACCTGCTCTCAAACAGACTAAGACCACATCTCCCAGGACCTGCTCTCAAACACACTAAGACCACATGTCCCATGGACCTGCTCTCAAACACACTAAGACCACATGTCCCATGGACCTGCTCTCAAACAGACTAAGACCACATCTCCCAGGACCTGCTCTCAAACACACTAAGACCACATCTCCCAGGACCTGCTCTCAAACAGACTAAGACCACATCTCCCAGGACCTGCTCTCAAACACACTAAGACCACATCTCCCAGGACCTGCTCTCAAACACACTAAGACCACATGTCCCATGGACCTGCTCTCAAACAGACTAAGACCACATCTCCCATGGACCTGCTCTCAAACAGACTAAGACCACATCTCCCAGGACCTGCTCTCAAACACACTAAGACCACATCTCCCAGGACCTGCTCTCAAACAGACTAAGACCACATCTCCCAGGACCTGCTCTCAAACACACTAAGACCACATCTCCCAGGACCTGCTCTCAAACACACTAAGACCACATCTCCCAGGACCTGCTCTCAAACACACTAAGACCACATCTCCCATGGACCTGCTCTCAAACAGACTAAGACCACATCTCCCAGGACCTGCTCTCAAACACACTAAGACCACATCTCCCAGGACCTGCTCTCAAACAGACTAAGACCACATCTCCCAGGACCTGCTCTCAAACACACTAAGACCACATCTCCCAGGACCTGCTCTCAAACACACTAAGACCACATCTCCCAGGACCTGCTCTCAAACACACTAAGACCACATGTCCCATGGACCTGCTCTCAAACACACTAAGACCACATCTCCCAGGACCTGCTCTCAAACAGACTAAGACCACATCTCCCAGGACCTGCTCTCAAACACACTAAGACCACATCTCCCAGGACCTGCTCTCAAACAGACTAAGACCACATCTCCCAGGACCTGCTCTCAAACACACTAAGACCACATCTCCCAGGACCTGCTCTCAAACAGACTAAGACCACATCTCCCAGGACCTGCTCTCAAACACACTAAGACCACATCTCCCAGGACCTGCTCTCAAACACACTAAGACCACATCTCCCAGGACCTGCTCTCAAACACACTAAGACCACATCTCCCAGGACCTGCTCTCAAACACACTAAGACCACATCTCCCAGGACCTGCTCTCAAACACACTAGGACCACATCTCCCAGGACCTGCTCTCAAACGGACTAAGACCACATGTCCCATGGACCTGCTCTCAAACAGACTAAGACCACATGTCCCATGGACCTGCTCTCAAACAGACTAAGACCACATGTCCCAGGACCTGCTCTCAAACAGACTAAGACCACATCTCCCATGGACCTGCTCTCAAACAGACTAAGACCACATGTCCCATGGACCTGCTCTCAAACAGACTAAGACCACATGTCCCAGGACCTGCTCTCAAACAGACTAAGACCACATCTCCCAGGACCTGAACCTCTCTGAAGCCTGATTTCGAGTCATTTTCAAACCCAAAAGAAAAATACTTTTGATCAACAATTTCCTTTGTGGATCATTAAAGTTTGTTTAAGTCCACTTCACTTTGGTGGAGTTTGTACTTCAATTTCTAGTCTACTTTATGAAAGAGAAGAGGCCATAGTCTGACTTTTACTTATTTAAATGTACTTGTTGGACTTTTACTTATTTAAATGTACTTGTTGGACTTTTACTTATTTAAATGTACTTGTCTGACTTTTACTTATTTAAATGTACTTTTTGGACTTTTACTTATTTAAATGTACTTGTCTGACTTTTACTTACTTAAATGTACTTGTTTGACTTTTATTTATTGAAATGTACTTGTTTGACTTTTATTTATTTAAATGTACTTGTTTGACTTTTACTTATTTAAATGTACTTGTTGGACTTTTACTTATTTAAATGTACTTGTCTGACTTTTACTTACTTAAATGTACTTGTTTGACTTTTATTTATTGAAATGTACTTGTTTGACTTTTATTTATTTAAATGTACTTGTTTGACTTTTACTTATTTAAATGTACTTGTTGGACTTTTACTTATTTAAATGTACTTGTTGGACTTTTACTTATTTAAATGTACTTGTCTGACTTTTACTTATTTAAATGTACTTGTTGGACTTTTACTTATTTAAATGTACTTGTTTGACATGTATTTATTTAAATGTACTTGTTGGACTTTTACTTATTTAAATGTACTTGTCTGACTTTTACTTATTGAAATGTACTTGTTGGACTTTTACTTACTTAAATGTACTTGTTTGACTTTTATTTATTGAAATGTACTTGTTTGACTTTTATTTATTTAAATGTACTTGTTTGACTTTTACTTATTTAAATGTACTTGTTGGACTTTTACTTATTTAAATGTACTTGTTGGACTTTTACTTATTTAAATGTACTTGTTGGACTTTTACTTATTTAAATGTACTTGTTTGACATGTATTTATTTAAATGTACTTGTTGGACTTTTATTTATTTAAATGTACTTGTTTGACTGTTATTTAATTAAATGTACTTGTTTGACTTTTATTTATTTAAAAGTACTTGTTTGACTGTTATTTATTGAAATGTACTTGTTTGACTGTTATTTATTTAAATGTACTTGTTTGACATGTATTTATTTAAATGTACTTGTTGGACTTTTACTTATTTAAATGTACTTGTCTGACTTTTACTTATTGAAATGTACTTGTTGGACTTTTACTTACTTAAATGTACTTGTTTGACTTTTATTTATTGAAATGTACTTGTTTGACTTTTATTTATTGAAATGTACTTGTTTGACTTTTATTTATTTAAATGTACTTGTTGGACTTTTACTTATTTAAATGTACTTGTTGGACTTTTACTTATTTAAATGTACTTGTTTGACATGTATTTATTTAAATGTACTTGTTGGACTTTTATTTATTTAAATGTACTTGTTTGACTGTTATTTAATTAAATGTACTTGTTTGACTTTTATTTATTTAAAAGTACTTGTTTGACTGTTATTTATTGAAATGTACTTGTTTGACTGTTATTTATTTAAATGTACTTGTTTGACTTTTATTTATTGAAATGTACTTGTTTTACTTTTACTTATTTAAATGTACTTGTTTGACTTTTACTTATTTAAATGTCCCGTATTCTCGGACCATAGGGCACACCACATTATAGGGCACACTGGCATGGCGTAGTGGGTAGAGCGGCCGTGCCAAAAACCTGAGGGTTGCAGGTTCGCTTCCCACCTATTGCCATCAAAGTCGCTGCCGTTGTGTCCTTGGGCAGGACACTTCACCCTTTGCCCCCGGTGCCACTCACACCGGTGAATGAATGATGAATGAATGACAGGTGGTGGTGGGAGGGGCCGTAGGTGCAAACTGGCAGCCATGCTTCCACCAGTCTACCCCAGGGCAGCTGTGGCTACAGATGTAGCTTACCACCACCATCGTGTGAATGAATGATGGCTTCCCACTTCTCTGTGAGCACCTTTGAATATCCAACAATAGAAAAGCGCGATATGAATCTAATCCATTATTATTATTATTATTATTATGAGCGGGTCTATTCAAGTCAATTTTCATACAAAAGGTGCACCGGATTATAAATATAAATATAAATATATATATATATATATATAAACATATATATATATATTAGGGGTATGGAAAAAAATCGATTCGAATAGCGATTCTCACTTCATGAGATTCAGAATCGATTCTCTTTTTTTTTTTTTTTAATCAATCCAACAAAGCAGTACACAGCAATACCATAACAATGCATTCCAAAAGCAAAGCTGAGCCAGCAACACTCAGAACTGCAATAAACAGAACAATTGAGAGGAGACACAAACACCACACAGAACAAACCAAAAGTAGTGAAACAAAAATGAATATTATCAACAACAGTATCAATATTAGTTATAATCTCAGCATAGCAGTGATTAAAAATCCCTCATTGACATTATCATTAGACATTTATAAAAATCATAAAAAAGAACAATAGTGTCATAGTGGCTTACACTTGCATGGCATCTCATAAGCTGGACAACACACTGTGTCCAATGTTTTCACAAAGATAAAATAAGTCATATTTTTGCTTCCTTTAATAGTTCAAACAAATTGACATTATTGCAATCAGTTGATAAAACATTGTCCTTTACAATTATAAAAGCTTTTTACAAAAATCTACTACTCTGCTAGCATGTCAGCAGACTGGGGTAGATCCTGCTGAAATCTATGTATTGAATCAATACACAATCCTTTTCAATCGGAAAAATATCGGTTTTGAATCAAGAATCGCATTGAATCGCAAAAAAATCGATATATAAATGAATCGCGACCCCAAGAATCGATATTGAATCGAATCATGGGACACCCAAAGATTTGCAGCCCTAATATATATATATATATATATATATATATATATATATATATATATATATATATATATATATATATATATATATATATATATATATATATATACACATATACAGATATATATATATATATATATACATATATATATATATATATATACACATATACAGATATATATATATATATACACATATACATATATATATATATATTCTACCACTGATTCCCTTCGGGGTCGCTGGAGCCTAAGCTACTATATATATATATATATATATATATATATATATATATATATATATATATATATATATATATATATATATATATATATATATATATATATATATATATATATATATATATATATATACATATATATACACATATATATATATATACATATATATACACATATATATATATATACATACACACACACACACACATATATATATTATATATATACAAATATATATACATTTTCTACTACTGATTCCCTTCCGGGTCGCTGGAGCCTATCTAAGCAACAACAATAATATATATATATATATATATATATATATATATATATATATATATATATATACACACATATACATATACACACACACACATATATACATACATACATACATATACATATATAAATATATAACATGTAATGGTGCTTCTTTGCTCAAAAAGTTGCATAGGTGATGTTTTACACATCATCTTCAAGTCCCTTTCTGACAGTCTCTTCAAGATGCAGCGTTTTGTGGGCGTCTTATTTACGTGCCTCCACTTGGATAGCGTCTTCTCCCCATCATCTTTGTTGTAGCGGTGTAGCGTGCAAGGATGGGAGTGGAAGAAGGCTCAAAAGATGGCGCTAACTGTTCTAATGAAAGTCACACTTTACTTCAATCAATAACGGAGCAGCATCTCCTCATCCGAGGCTCACTGGTGCAACAACAACGTCCGAAATGTGTCCCGTGACCAGAACTCTCTAACAACTAAAGTTCCTTGGGTGAACAATATAAACTCACTACACCAGTATGTTTTAGCACTTTCATAGCGAGTTTACTGACAGATATAAGTAAGAAGGTGACACTACTTTATATTAGAAATGGCAACAGCTGAGGATGAATGTCACATAACAGAAGAAGCTTATGGACTACGGAGTGGTGGACGCGTGCAAATTATTTAGGACTTATGCAGATCCCAAATACAGATCAGCAGGCACCAGAAGGTAAGACAAGTTGCTTTTGCATAATATTGTCAACAGATAGCTTATACACACAGCATAATAATACTCCTATGTTGAAGCAGAGCGCCATCCATCAGCGGTGTGGCTTCATAGCTTACCAAAGCATTTGGATAGATTTTTAGCGCTGTAATGTTCTATATTTTCAATGGAACACATAACATTTTGCTGTTGTTTACTTGAGTCACATTGCAGTCCAAACATATATCTTATGTATGACTGCCATCTACTGGTCACACCTATGATTTCACCACATACCAAATAACATAGCTTTGAGGTCGGCAAGCACAACCAGAATTATTCTGTACATTAGGCGCACCAGGTTATAAGGCGCACTGTCCAGTTTTGAGAAAAAAGTAAAATTTTAAGTGCGCCTTATAGTCCGAAAACTACGGTTCTTATTTGACTTAGTAGCGTATTCTACACAGTGATGTTTACATCTATGCAGCATCTGCAAGCAAAACCAGAAAGGACAAGAGTCCAAGAGGAAGAGCATCAAGAGAACCAACAGGTGAAGTAAAACCACAAACATAACAAATGGAAGCAATAAGCCCAGGAGGACGAGTAGCACAAACAAACATTTTCTAACGCCAGAAGACTCACAAAAACTAACACAATTAGTAGGTGTAAAAAAAAACAAAAAACAGAACATTTAGAACCAGCTAGTACAATAAATAAACATTCAGTAGACCCTTTAGGACCAGTTAGTACAATCAATACCAAACATTCAGTAGAACCTTTGAAAAACAGTAAGTAAATAAATACCAAACATTCAGTAGAGCCAGTTAATACAATGGATACCAAACATTCAGTAGAACCAGTTAGTACAATAGGTACCAAACATCCAGTAGAACCAGTTAGTACAATAGGTACCAAACATCCAGTAGAACCAGTTAGTACAATAGGTACCAAACATCCTGTACAACCAGTGAGTAAAACAAATACCAAACATTCAGTAGAATCAGTTAGTACAATGGATACCAAACATTCATTAGAACCAGTTAGTACAATGGATACCAAACATTCAGTAGAACCAGTTAGTACAATAGGTACCAAACATCCAGTAGAACCAGTAAGTACAATGGATACCAAACATTCAGTATAACCAGTTAGTACAATAGATACCAAACATTCAGTAGAACCAGTTAGTACAATAGGTACCAAACATACAGTAGAACCAGTTAGTACAATAGGTACCAAACATCCTGTACAACCAGTGAGTAAAACAAATACCAAACATTCAGTAGAATCAGTTAGTACAATGGATACCAAACATTCAGTAGAACCAGTTAGTACAATGGATACCAAACATTCAGTAGAACCAGTTAGTACAATAGGTACCAAACATCCAGTAGAACCAGTAAGTACAATGGATACCAAACATTCAGTATAACCAGTTAGTACAATAGATACCAAACATTCAGTAGAACCAGTTAGTACAATAGGTACCAAACATCCAGTAGAACCAGTTAGTACAATAGGTACCAAACATCCTGTACAACCAGTGAGTAAAACAAATACCAAACATTCAGTAGAATCAGTTAGTACAATGGATACCAAACATTCAGTAGAACCAGTTAGTACAATGGATACCAAACATTCAGTAGAACCAGTTAGTACAATGGATACCAAACATTCAGTAGAACCAGTTAGTACAATGGATACCAAACATTCAGTAGAACCAGTTAGTACAATAGATACCAAACATTCAGTAGAACCAGTTAGTACAATAAATACCAAACATTCAGTAGAACCAGTGAGTACAATGGATATCAAACATTCAGTAGAACCAGTGAGTGCAATGGATACCAAACATTCAGTAGAACCAGTTTGTACAATAGAAACTAAACATTCAGTAGAAATACTTAGTACAATAGATACCAAACATTCAGTAGAACCAGTAAGTACAATGGATACCAAGCATTCAGTAGAACCAGTTAGTACAATCAATACCAAACATTCAGCAGAACCAGTAAGTACAATGGACAGCAAACATTCAGTAGAGCCAGTTTGTACAATAGAAACCAAGCATTAAATAGAATTTGTTAGTACAATAGATACCAAAAATTCAGTAGAACCAGTTAGTACAATAGATACCAAACATTCAGTAGAACCAGTTAGTACAATAGATACCAAACATTCAGTAGAACCAGTTAGTACAATGGATACCAAACATTCAGTAGAACCAGTTAGTACAATAGGTACCAAACATCCAGTAGAACCAGTTAGTACAATGGATACCAAACATTCAGTAGAACCAGTTAGTACAATAGATACCAAACATTCAGTAGAACCAGTTAGTACAATAAATACCAAACATTCAGTAGAACCAGTGAGTACAATGACTACCAAACATTCAGTAGAACCAGTTTGTACAATAGAAACCAAACATTCAGTAGAAATACTTAGTACAATAGATACCAAACATTCAGTACAACCAGTAAGTACAATGGATACCAAGCATTCAGTAGAACCAGTTAGTACAATCAATACCAAACATTCAGCAGAACCATTAAGTAAAATGGTTTCCAAACATTCAGTACAACCAGTAAGTACAATGGACAGCAAACATTCAGTAGAGCCAGTTTGTACAATAGAAACCAAGCATTAAATAGAATTTGTTAGTACAATAGATACCAAAAATTCAGTAGAACCAGTTAGTACAATAGATACCAAACATTCAGTAGAACCAGTAAGTATAATAGATAGCAAACATTCAGTAGAACCAGTAAGTATAATAGATGCCAAACATTCAGTAGAACCAGTTAGTATGATAGATAACAAACATTCAGTAGAACCAGTTAGTATGATAGATAGCAAACATTCAGTAGAACCAGTTAGTACAATAGGTACCAAACATTCAGTAAAACCAGTTAGTATAATAGATAGCAAACATTCAGTAGAACCAGTTAGTATGATAGATACCAAACATTCAGTAAAACCAGTTAGTATAATAGATACCAAACATTCAGTAAAACCAGTTAGTATAATAGATAGCAAACATTCAGTAGAACCAGTTAGTACAATAGATACCAAACATTCAGTAAAACCAGTTAGTACAATAGATACCAAACATTCAGTAGAACCAGTTAGTACAATAGATACCAAACATTCAGTAAAACCAGTTAGTACAATAGATACCAAACATTCAGTAGAACCAGTTAGTATAAGAGATACCAAACATTCAGTAGAACCCATAAGTATAATAGATACCAAAAATCTAGTAGAACCAGTTAGTATAAGAGATACCAAACATTCAGTAGAACCCATAAGTATAATAGATACCAAACATCTAGTAGAACCAGTTAGTATAATAGATACCAAACATTCACAGTAGAACCAATCCAATCCAATCCAATCCACTTTATTTATATAGCACATTTAAACAACAATAAAGTTTCCAAAGTGCTGCACAGCCATGTTAAAAACAATATTATGCTCCACCAATGACTGAATAAAACAAAAAATGAATAAAAATAAAACCAATAAAAACAATATAAAGACAAATATGATTAAAAACAATTTTAAAAGGTAAAATCAATTAAAAGAGTAAAATAAAAATCAAAGTGTATAAAAAACACAGAGGACAGAGGACCACACAACTCACGTAGTGTTAAAAGCCAAAGAATAAAAGTGGGTCTTAAGACGAGACTTAAAAGAGTCCACTGTGGAAGCAGTTTGAAGATGGAGGGGCAGAGTGTTCCAGAGCTTAGGGCCGACCACAGAGAAGGTCCTGTCTCCCCTGGTCTTAAGTCTGGTCTTGGGCACCACGAGCTGGAACTGGCTTTCGGACCTCAGATGTAAATTTGGATGAGGTCTGAGATATATTGAGGTGCCAGTCCATGTAAAGATTTAAAAACAAACAGCAATGTTTTAAAATCAATTCTAAAATGAACAGGGAGCCAGTGCAAACTCTGAAGAATTGGGGTTCTATGCTGGTGTTTCCTGGCCCCTGTTCAAAGTCCTGCTGCCGCCTTCTGGACTAACTGCAACCGGGAGAGAGCTTTGAGGCTAATGCCAGCATAAAGTGCACTGCAGTAGTCCAGGCCACTTCAAATAAAAGCATGCACCACTTCTTCAAAAAGGTTCAAAGATAAAAAGGGTTTAACCTTTACTAAAAGACGAAGGTGATAAAAACACGATTTTAAAACGCCATTGACTTGTTTGTCTAGTTTCAAATGGCTGACTATAGTGACGCCAAGGCTGGTGACTTTGGGACGCACATCATCTTGCAATAGTCCCAAGTCAGTGAGGGCCCCACCAAAAACTACAATTTCCCTTTTTCCCTCATTCATTAGTTAGTACAATAGATACCAAACATTCAGTAGAACCAGTTAGTTCAATAGATACCAAACATTCAGTAGAACCAGTTAGTACAATAGAAAACAAACATTCAGTAGAACCAGTTAGTACAATAGATAATAAACTTTCAGTAGAACCAGTTAGTAGAATTAGGGCTGGGCGATATGACATTTTATTAATATGTGTATATGTTTAGGCCATATGGCGATACAGCATACATATGTGGATATTTTAACCTTGGCCTTGAATGAACACTTGATGCATATAATGACAGCAGTATGATGACTCTATGTGTCTACATTCTATTTGTCCGCATTCTATGTGTCCGGATTCTATGTGTCCGCATTCTATGTGTCCACATTCTATGTGACCGCATTCTATGTGTCCACATTCTATTTGTCTGCATTCTATGTGTCTACATTCTATTTGTCCGCATTCTATGTGTCTACATTCTATTTGTCCGCATTCTATATGTCCGGATTCTATGTGTCCGCATTCTATGTGTCCGCATTCTATGTGTCCACATTCTATGTGTCCGCATTCTATGTGTCCGCATTCTATGTGTCCGCATTCTATGTGTCCACATTCTATGTGTCCACATTCTATGTGTCCACATTCTATGTGTCTACATTCTATGTGACCGCATTCTATGTGACCGCATTCTATGTGACCGCATTCTATGAGTCCACATTCTATGTGTCCACATTCTATGTGACCGCATTCTATGGGTCCGCATTCTATGGGTCCGCATTCTATGGGTCCGCATTCTATGTGTCCGCATTCTATGTGTCCGCATTCTATGTGTCCACATTCTATGTGTCTACATTATATGTGTCTACATTCTATGTGACCGCATTCTATGTGACCGCATTCTATGTGTCCGCATTCTATGTGTCCGCATTCTATGTGTCCACATTCTATGTGTCCACATTCTATGCGTCCACATTCTATGTGTCCACACTCTATGTGTCTACATTCTATGTGACCGCATTCTATGTGACCGCATTCTATGGGTCCACATTCTATGTGTCCACATTCTATGTGACCGCATTCTATGGGTCCGCATTCTATGGGTCCGCATTCTATGGGTCCGCATTCTATGTGTCCGCATTCTATGTGTCCGCATTCTATGTGTCCACATTCTATGTGTCCACATTATATGTGTCTACATTCTATGTGTCTACATTATATGTGTCTACATTCTATGTGTCCACCTTCTATGTGTCTACATTCAAACATTCTTCTTCATACTGCATTAATAAATGCTACTTTTAAACTTCCATGCAGAGAGGGAAACCACACCCACAAGTCTTATTGGCACATTGACACAAACATTCATGCCAGTTCCACAACAGAAAGTGCAAGATTGTCAGAGACATTTTAAAACAAGCTATGAGTGGGGGACGGTGTGGCGAAGTTGGTAGAGTGGCTGTGCCAGCAATCTGAGGGTTACTGGTTCAATTCCCACCTTCTACCAACCTTGTCACGTCCGTTGTGTCCTTGGGCAAGACACTTCACCCTTGCTCCTGATGGGTCCTGGTGAGCGCCTTGCATGGCAGCTCCCGCCGTCAGTGTGTGAATGTGTGTGTGAATGTGTGTGTGAATGTGTGTGTGAATGTGTGTGTGAATGTGTGTGTGAATGTGAGTTTGAATGTGTGTGTGAATGTGTGTGTGAATGTGTGTGTGAATGTGTGTTTGAATGTGTGTGTGAATGTGTGTTTGAATGTGTGTGTGAATGTGTGTGAATGTGTGTGTGAATGTGTGTGTGAATGTGTGTGTGAATGTGTGTGTGAATGTGTGTTTGAATGTGTGTTTGAATGTGTGTGTGAATGTGTGTGTGAATGTGTGTTTGAATGTGTGTGTGAATGTGTGTGTGAATGTGTGTTTGAATGTGTGTGTGAATGTGTGTTTGAATGTGTGTGTGAATGTGTGTGTGAATGTGTGTGTGAATGTGTGTGTGAATGTGTGTGTGAATGTGTGTTTGAATGTGTGTGTGAATGTGTGTGTGAATGTGTGTTTGAATGTTTGTGTGAATGTGTGTGTGAATGTGTGTGTGAATGTGTGTGTGAATGTGTGTGTGAATGTGTGTTTGAATGTGTGTGTGAATGTGTGTGTGAATGTGTGTGTGAATGTGTGTGTGAATGTGTGTTTGAATGTGTGTGTGAATGTGTGTTTGAATGTGTGTGTGAATGTGTGTGTGAATGTGTGTGTGAATGTGTGTGTGAATGTGTGTGTGAATGTGTGTTTGAATGTGTGTGTGAATGTGTGTTTGAATGTGTGTGTGAATGTGTGTGTGAATGTGTGTTTGAATGTGTGTGTGAATGTGTGTTTGAATGTGTGTGTGAATGTGTGTTTGAATGTGTGTGTGAATGTGTGTTTGAATGTGTGTGTGAATGTGTGTGTGAATGTGTGTGTGAATGTGTGTTTGAATGTGTGTGTGAATGTGTGTGTGAATGTGTGTGTGAATGTGTGTTTGAATGTGTGTGTGAATGTGTGTGTGAATGTGTGTGTGAATGTGTGTTTGAATGTGTGTGTGAATGTGTGTGTGAATGTGTGTTTGAATGTGTGTGTGTGAATGTGTGTGTGAATGTGTGTGTGAATGTGTGTGTGAATGTGTGTTTGAATGTGTGTGTGAATGTGTGTTTGAATGTGTGTGTGAATGTGTGTGTGAATGTGTGTTTGAATGTGTGTGTGAATGTGTGTGTGAATGTGTGTTTGAATGTGTGTGAATCTGTGTGTGAATGTGTGTTTGAATGTGTGTGTGAATGTGTGTTTGAATGTGTGTATGAATGTGTGTGTGAATGTGTGTTTGAATGTGTGTGTGAATGTGTGTGTGAATGTGTGTGTGAATGTGTGTTTGAATGTGTGTGTGAATGTGTGTTTGAATGTGTGTGTGAATGTGTGTGTGAATGTGTGTTTGAATGTGTGTGTGAATGTGTGTTTGAATGTGTGTGTGAATGTGTGTTTGAATGTGTGTGTGAATGTGTGTTTGAATGTGTGTGTGAATGTGTGTGTGAATGTGTGTGTGAATGTGTGTTTGAATGTGTGTGTGAATGTGTGTCTGTGAATGTGTGTGTGAATGTGTGTGTGAATGTGTGTGTGAATGTGTGTTTGAATGTGTGTGAATGTGTGTGTGAATGTGTGTTTGAATGTGTGTTTGAATGTGTGTGTGAATGTGTGTGAATGTGTGTGTGAATGTGTGTCTGTAAATGTGTGTGTGAATGTGTGTCTGTGAATGTGTGTGTGAATTTGTGTGTGAATGTGTGTGTGAATGTGTGTCTGTGAATGTGTGTGTGAATGTGTGTGTGAATGTGTGTGTGTGAATGTGTGTGTGAATGTGTGTGTGAATGTGTGTTTGAATGTGTGTGTGAATGTGTGTGTGAATGTGTGTTTGAATGTGTGTGTGAATGTGTGTGTGAATGTGTGTGTGAATGTGTGTGTGAATGTGTGTTTGAATGTGTGTGTGAATGTGTGTGTGAATGTGTGTTTGAATGTGTGTGAATGTGTGTGTGAATGTGTGTTTGAATGTGTGTTTGAATGTGTGTGTGAATGTGTGTGAATGTGTGTGTGAATGTGTGTCTGTAAATGTGTGTGTGAATGTGTGTGTGAATGTGTGTCTGTGAATGTGTGTGTGAATGTGTGTGTGAATGTGTGTGTGAATGTGTGTGTGAATGTGTGTTTGAATGTGTGTGAATGTGTGTGTGAATGTGTGTTTGAATGTGTGTTTGAATGTGTGTGTGAATGTGTGTGAATGTGTGTGTGAATGTGTGTGTGTGAATGTGTGTCTGTGAATGTGTGTGTGAATTTGTGTGTGAATGTGTGTGTGAATGTGTGTCTGTGAATGTGTGTCTGTGAATGTGTGTGTGTGAATGTGTGTGTGAATGTGTGTGTGAATGTGTGTGTGTGAATGTGTGTGTGAATGTGTGTGTGAATGTGTGTGTGTGAATGTGGAAATAATGTCCAAGCGCTTTAGGGTTCCTTAAAACTGGGTAGAAAAGTGCTGTAGAAGTAGAACCATTTAGAACCATTTAGCATATTCAACAGCACATTTCAACAGGGGTCACATAAAAATGAGCTGCACATGAAATAGTTGATGTCCGATGGTGTCATGAAATAGTTGATGTCCGATGGTGTCATGAAATAGTTGATGTCCGATGGTGTCATGAAATAGTTGATGTCCGATGGTGTCATGAAATAGTTGATGTCCGACGGTGTCATGAAATAGTTGATGTCCGACGGTGTCATGAAATAGTTGATGTCCGATGGTGTCATTAAATAGTTGATGTCCGATGGTGTCATGAAATAGTTGATGTCCGATGGTGTCATGAAATAGTTGATGTCCGACGGTGTCATGAAATAGTTGATGTCCGACGGTGTCATGAAATAGTTGATGTCCGATGGTGTCATGAAATAGTTGATGTCCGATGGTGTCATTAAATAGTTGATGTCCGATGGTGTCATGAAATAGTTGATGTCCGATGGTGTCATGAAATAGTTGATGTCCGATGGTGTCATGAAATAGTTGATGTCCGACGGTGTCATGAAATAGTTGATGTCCGACGGTGTCATGAAATAGTTGATGTCCGACGGTGTCATGAAATAGTTGATGTCCGATGGTGTCATTAAATAGTTGATGTCCGATGGTGTCATGAAATAGTTGATGTCCGATGGTGTCATGAAATAGTTGATGTCCGATGGTGTCATGAAATAGTTGATGTCCGACGGTGTCATGAAATAGTTGATGTCCGATGGTGTCATGAAATAGTTGATGTCCGATGGTGTCATGAAATAGTTGATGTCCGATGGTGTCATGAAATAGTTGATGTCCGATGGTGTCATGAAATAGTTGATGTCCGATGGTGTCATGAAATAGTTGATGTCCGACGGTGTCATGAAATAGTTGATGTCCGATGGTGTCATGAAATAGTTGATGTCCGACGGTGTCATGAAATAGTTGATGTCCGATGGTGTCATGAAATAGTTGATGTCCGATGGTGTCATGAAATAGTTGATGTCCGATGGTGTCATGAAATAGTTGATGTCCGATGGTGTCATGAAATAGTTGATTTCCGACGGTGTCATGAAATAGTTGATGTCCGACGGTGTCATGAAACAGTTGATGTCCGATGGTGTCATGAAATAGTTGATGTCCGATGGTGTCATGAAATAGTTGATTTCCGACGGTGTCATGAAATAGTTGATGTCCGATGGTGTCATTAAATAGTTGATGTCCGATGGTGTCATGAAATAGTTGATGTCCGATGGTGTCATGAAATAGTTGATGTCCGATGGTGTCATGAAATAGTTGATGTCCGACGGTGTCATGAAATAGTTGATGTCCGACGGTGTCATGAAATAGTTGATGTCCGATGGTGTCATGAAATAGTTGATGTCCGATGGTGTCATGAAATAGTTGATGTCCGATGGTGTCATGAAATAGTTGATGTCCGATGGTGTCATGAAATAGTTGATGTCCGATGGTGTCATGAAATAGTTGATGTCCGACGGTGTCATGAAATAGTTGATGTCCGACGGTGTCATGAAATAGTTGATGTCCGATGGTGTCATGAAATAGTTGATGTCCGATGGTGTCATGAAATAGTTGATGTCCGATGGTGTCATGAAATAGTTGATGTCCGACGGTGTCATGAAATAGTTGATGTCCGATGGTGTCATGAAATAGTTGATGTCCGATGGTGTCATGAAATAGTTGATGTCCGATGGTGTCATGAAATAGTTGATGTCCGATGGTGTCATGAAATAGTTGATGTCCGAAGGTGTCATGAAATAGTTGATGTCCGACGGTGTCATGAAATAGTTGATGTCCGATGGTGTCATGAAATAGTTGATGTCCGACGGTGTCATGAAATAGTTGATGTCCGATGGTGTCATGAAATAGTTGATGTCCGATGGTGTCATGAAATAGTTGATGTCCGATGGTGTCATGAAATAGTTGATGTCCGATGGTGTCATGAAATAGTTGATTTCCGACGGTGTCATGAAATAGTTGATGTCCGACGGTGTCATGAAATAGTTGATGTCCGATGGTGTCATGAAATAGTTGATGTCCGATGGTGTCATGAAATAGTTGATTTCCGACGGTGTCATGAAATAGTTGATGTCCGATGGTGTCATTAAATAGTTGATGTCCGATGGTGTCATGAAATAGTTGATGTCCGATGGTGTCATGAAATAGTTGATGTCCGATGGTGTCATGAAATAGTTGATGTCCGACGGTGTCATGAAATAGTTGATGTCCGACGGTGTCATGAAATAGTTGATGTCCGATGGTGTCATGAAATAGTTGATGTCCGATGGTGTCATGAAATAGTTGATGTCCGATGGTGTCATGAAATAGTTGATGTCCGATGGTGTCATGAAATAGTTGATGTCCGATGGTGTCATGAAATAGTTGATGTCCGATGGTGTCATGAAATAGTTGATGTCCGATGGTGTCATGAAATAGTTGATGTCCGATGGTGTCATGAAATAGTTGATGTCCGATGGTGTCATGAAATAGTTGATGTCCGATGGTGTCATGAAATAGTTGATGTCCGATGGTGTCATGAAATAGTTGATGTCCGATGGTGTCATGAAATAGTTGATGTCCGATGGTGTCATGAAATAGTTGATGTCCGATGGTGTCATGAAATAGTTGATGTCCGATGGTGTCATGAAATAGTTGATGTCCGACGGTGTCATGAAATAGTTGATGTCCGACGGTGTCATGAAATAGTTGATGTCCGACGGTGTCATGAAATAGTTGATGTCCGATGGTGTCATGAAATAGTTGATGTCCGACGGTGTCATGAAATAGTTGATGTCCGACGGTGTCATGAAATAGTTGATGTCCGACGGTGTCATGAAATAGTTGATGTCCGACGGTGTCATGAAATAGTTGATGTCCGACGGTGTCATGAAATAGTTGATGTCCGACGGTGTCATGAAATAGTTGATGTCCGACGGTGTCATGAAATAGTTGATGTCCGAAGGTGTCATGAAATAGTTGATGTCCGATGGTGTCATGAAATAGTTGATGTCCGATGGTGTCATGAAATAGTTGATGTCCGATGGTGTCATGAAATAGTTGATGTCCGATGGTGTCATGAAATAGTTGATGTCCGATGGTGTCATGAAATAGTTGATGTCCGATGGTGTCATGAAATAGTTGATGTCCGATGGTGTCATGAAATAGTTGATGTCCGACGGTGTCATGAAATAGTTGATGTCCGACGGTGTCATGAAATAGTTGATGTCCGATGGTGTCATGAAATAGTTGATGTCCGATGGTGTCATGAAATAGTTGATGTCCGATGGTGTCATGAAATAGTTGATGTCCGATGGTGTCATGAAATAGTTGATGTCCGATGGTGTCATGAAATAGTTGATGTCCGACGGTGTCATGAAATAGTTGATGTCCGATGGTGTCATGAAATAGTTGATGTCCGATGGTGTCATGAAATAGTTGATGTCCGATGGTGTCATGAAATAGTTGATGTCCGATGGTGTCATGAAATAGTTGATGTCCGATGGTGTCATGAAATAGTTGATGTCCGACGGTGTCATGAAATAGTTGATTTCCGACGGTGTCATGAAATAGTTGATGTCCGACGGTGTCATGAAATAGTTGATGTCCGACGGTGTCATGAAATAGTTGATGTCCGATGGTGTCATGAAATAGTTGATGTCCGATGGTGTCATGAAATAGTTGATGTCCGATGGTGTCATGAAATAGTTGATGTCCGATGGTGTCATGAAATAGTTGATGTCCGATGGTGTCATGAAATAGTTGATGTCCGATGGTGTCATGAAATAGTTGATGTCCGATGGTGTCATGAAATAGTTGATGTCCGATGGTGTCATGAAATAGTTGATGTCCGATGGTGTCATGAAATAGTTGATGTCCGATGGTGTCATGAAATAGTTGATGTCCGATGGTGTCATGAAATAGTTGATGTCCGATGGTGTCATGAAATAGTTGATGTCCGACGGTGTCATGAAATAGTTGATGTCCGACGGTGTCATGAAATAGTTGATGTCCGACGGTGTCATGAAATAGTTGATGTCCGACGGTGTCATGAAATAGTTGATGTCCGACGGTGTCATGAAATAGTTGATGTCCGACGGTGTCATGAAATAGTTGATGTCCGAAGGTGTCATGAAATAGTTGATGTCCGATGGTGTCATGAAATAGTTGATGTCCGATGGTGTCATGAAATAGTTGATGTCCGATGGTGTCATGAAATAGTTGATGTCCGATGGTGTCATGAAATAGTTGATGTCCGATGGTGTCATGAAATAGTTGATGTCCGATGGTGTCATGAAATAGTTGATGTCCGACGGTGTCATGAAATAGTT
Organism: Nerophis ophidion; assembly: GCF_033978795.1. Classification (NCBI taxonomy): domain Eukaryota; kingdom Metazoa; phylum Chordata; class Actinopteri; order Syngnathiformes; family Syngnathidae; genus Nerophis; species Nerophis ophidion. The sequence goes on from NW_026907107.1 coordinate 33,633, forward strand.
GATGTCCGATGGTGTCATGAAATAGTTGATGTCCGATGGTGTCATGAAATAGTTGATGTCCGATGGTGTCATGAAATAGTTGATGTCCGATGGTGTCATGAAATAGTTGATGTCCGATGGTGTCATGAAATAGTTGATGTCCGATGGTGTCATGAAATAGTTGATGTCCGACGGTGTCATGAAATAGTTGATGTCCGATGGTGTCATGAAATAGTTGATGTCCGACGGTGTCATGAAATAGTTGATGTCCGACGGTGTCATGAAATAGTTGATGTCCGATGGTGTCATGAAATAGTTGATGTCCGATGGTGTCATGAAATAGTTGATGTCCGATGGTGTCATGAAATAGTTGATGTCCGATGGTGTCATGAAATAGTTGATGTCCGATGGTGTCATGAAATAGTTGATGTCCGATGGTGTCATGAAATAGTTGATGTCCGATGGTGTCATGAAATAGTTGATGTCCGATGGTGTCATGAAATAGTTGATGTCCGATGGTGTCATGAAATAGTTGATGTCCGATGGTGTCATGAAATAGTTGATGTCCGATGGTGTCATGAAATAGTTGATGTCCGACGGTGTCATGAAATAGTTGATGTCCGACGGTGTCATGAAATAGTTGATGTCCGATGGTGTCATGAAATAGTTGATGTCCGACGGTGTCATGAAATAGTTGATGTCCGATGGTGTCATGAAATAGTTGATGTCCGATGGTGTCATGAAATAGTTGATGTCCGATGGTGTCATGAAATAGTTGATGTCCGATGGTGTCATGAAATAGTTGATGTCCGATGGTGTCATGAAATAGTTGATGTCCGATGGTGTCATGAAATAGTTGATGTCCGATGGTGTCATGAAATAGTTGATGTCCGATGGTGTCATGAAATAGTTGATGTCCGATGGTTTTGTTGTGGAAATAGTTGCTCGGCCATTTTGTGGGTGTGGCAGTGAAGGGAGATGTTGACATGCGGAGTTTCAAGCACTCTTCATTCTCTAGCGGGTGACTTTTCAAATGATGCTACAAATTAGCATTGCTGCTACTTTTGGTAGAAACTATGGGTGTAACGGTACACAAAAAATTTGGTTCGGTACATACCTCGGTTCAGAGGTCACGGTTCCGTTCATTTTCGGTACAGTAAGAAAAAAACAAAATATACATTTATTGATTATTTAACAAATTAGCTAAATCTTCCTGGCCCTGCGATGAGGTGGCGACATGTCCAGGGTGTACTTGCCTTCCGCCCGATTGTAGCTGAGATAGGCACCAGCGCCCCCCGCTACCCAAAAGTGAATAAACGGTAGAAAAATGGATGGATGGATACTGAATCTTCCACCAAAAAATATTTTTCTTAGTGGAATATTTGATGTGAAGTCATGGGAAACTTGGATAGGTCAATAATTCATAATAACATTGATTTTGATTCAATATTATGTTTTGAGCAATGACAGTTTGAAAGAAAAAAAAACAGCTTTGTTTTATTAGTCAACGTTGCAACTTTTTCTAAATTTTATTTAGCCTTTAAGTTTTTTATTTCACTTTTGTTTATTTGAATAGTATTTTTAGAATGTGTCGTGGGCCTTTAAAACATGAGCTGTGGGTCACAAATGGCATCCGGGGCACACTTTTGACAGCCCTGCTATAGATAATACAAAATAAAATCTGATAAATCTATGGTTAAAAATGAGAGCGTGGCGATGCATGCGAGTTTATCATAACTCTCTCGCTCTCTCTGTCTCTGCCCCTCCCTCACCAATGCTGCTGCTCCCACCACTTTTTGTTTGGTTTTTAACCCCTTCTTAACCCTGAACGTACATTGAAAATACACACAACCCTAACATAAAATGACATTTCAGGCATTGAAGAAACTCCACCCAGACAGCCCCGCAAAAGAGGACATACCCGGTGAAAAGAGGAGGTGTGGTCAGTCTATCATAGCCCGGTCGTTGCTAGCATGCCGTGTTGTTTTTTTGATTGACACTTGTATTAGTAGATTGCACAGTACAGTACATATTATGTACAATTGACCACTAAATGGTAACACCCCAATAAGTTTGTCAACTTGTTTAAGTCGGGGTCCACCTTCATCAATTCATGGTTCCTTGGTGTGCATTGTTTACACAACGTGCGGTGCACTACTTAATATGTCCGTGTCACTCGGTACACCTCCAAACCGAAGCGAAACCCCCGTACCGAGAGGGTTGAACACAAATACAGGTAGTTCCACCCCTAGTAGAAACTCTTCCGCCATATAAATGTTCAACATATTATCGCTTGAAGCCAAACCACCGCCAGATGATGGACCCCCGGTTGTGTTTCTTGGGAATTAAACCTTCAATCATTTGTTACCAGATTGACACATTCTCTCTCTCGTATTACCACTCGCACCTCTCCTCTAGCATCACAGCCAACGTGGCCATGTCGCTACCTGTCTGCTTCCAGGGAGCGTGTGACGTGACAGTATGTAAGGAGGTGCGCTTGTTTTATGTATCTGTGAGCGTGTGACGTTGCTGACGTGACAGTATGTAAGGAGGTGCGCTTGTTTTATGTCTCTGTGAGCGTGTGACGTGACAGTATGTAAGGAGGTGCGCTTGTTTTATGTCTCTGTGAGCGTGTGACGTGACAGTATGTAAGGAGGTGCGCTTGTTTTATGTCTCTGTGAGCGTGTGACGTGACAGTATGTAAGGAGGTGCGCTTGTTTTATGTCTCTGTGAGCGTGTGACGTGACAGTATGTAAGGAGGTGCGCTTGTTTTATGTCTCTGTGAGCGTGTGACGTGACAGTATGTAAGGAGGTGCGCTTGTTTTATGTCTCTGTGAGCGTGTGACGTGACAGTATGTAAGGAGGTGCGCTTGTTTTATGTCTCTGTGAGCGTGTGACGTGACAGTATGTAAGGAGGTGCGCTTGTTTTATGTCTCTGTGAGCGTGTGACGTTGCTGACGTGACAGTATGTAAGGAGGTGCGCTTGTTTTATGTCTCTGTGAGCGTGTGACGTGACAGTATGTAAGGAGGTGCGCTTGTTTTATGTCTCTGTGAGCGTGTGACGTGACAGTATGTAAGGAGGTGCGCTTGTTTTATGTCTCTGTGAGCGTGTGACGTGACAGTATGTAAGGAGGTGCGCTTGTTTTATGTCTCTGTGAGCGTGTGACGTGACAGTATGTAAGGAGGTGCGCTTGTTTTACGTCTCTGTGAGCGTGTGACGTTGCTGACGTGACAGTATGTAAGGAGGTGCGCTTGTTTTATGTCTCTGTGAGCGTGTGACGTTGCTGACGTGACAGTATGTGACGTATGTAAGGAGGTGCGCTTGTTTTACGTCTCTGTGAGAAGGAAAGATAAGGAGTGGGAAGAGCCCGCAGCTAAAAGCAAATGTGTGAATACGGATTCTCCAATATCAGCATATAGTTACAAACCTGCCATATGTCCATATGTTGCCCAGCCCTAAGTACAATAGATAGCAAAGGTTGACTAGACTAAATAGCAGAGAGGGAGTAGACTAGATCGCAGAGAGTTAGTAGACTAGATAGCAGAGAGTAGACTAGATAGCAAAGAGAGTAGACTAGATAGCAAAGAGAGTAGACTAGATAGCAAAGAGAGTAGACTAGATAGCAAAGAGAGTAGACTAGATAGCAAAGAGAGTAGACTAGATAGCAGAGAGTGAGTAGACTAGATAGCAAAGTGAGTAGACTAGATAGCAAAGAGTTAGTAGACTATATAGCAGAGAGTGAGTAGACTAGATAGCAGAGAGTGAGTAGACTAGATAGCAAATAGTGAGTAGACTAAATAGCAAAGAGTTAGTAGACTAGATAGCAGAGAGTGAGTAGACTAGATAGCAGAGAGTTAGTAGACTAGATAGCAGAGAGTGAGTAGACTAGATAGCAGAGAGTGAGTAGACTAGATAGCAAAGAGTGAGTAGACTAGATAACAAAGAGAGTAGACTAGATAGCAGAGAGTGAGTAGACTAGATAGCAAAGTGAGTAGACTAGATAGCAAAGAGTTAGTAGACTATATAGCAGAGAGTGAGTAGACTAGATAGCAAATAGTGAGTAGACTAAATAGCAAAGAGTTAGTAGACTAGATAGCAGAGAGTGAGTAGACTAGATAGCAGAGAGTGAGTAGACTAAATAGCAAAGAGTTAGTAGACTAGATAGCAGAGAGTGAGTAGACTAGATAGCAAATAGTGAGTAGACTAAATAGCAAAGAGTTAGTAGACTAGATAGCAGAGAGTGAGTAGACTAGATAGCAGAGAGTTAGTAGACTAGATAGCAGAGAGTGAGTAGACTAGATAGCAGAGAGTGAGTGGACTAGATTGCAGAGAGTTAGTAGACTAGATAGCAGAGAGTGAGTAGACTAGATAGCAGAGAGTGAGTAGACTAGATAGCAGAGAGTGAGTAGACTAGACAGCAGAGAGTGAGTAGACTAGACAGCAGAGAGTGAGTAGACTAGATAGCAGAGAGTGAGTAGACTAGATAGCAGAGAGTGAGTAGACTAGACAGCAGAGAGTGAGTAGACTAGATAGCAGAGAGTGAGTAGACTAGACAGCAGAGAGTGAGTAGACTAGACAGCAGAGAGTGAGTAGACTAGATAGCAGAGAGTGAGTAGACTAGATAGCAGAGAGTGAGTAGACTAGATAGCAGAGAGTGAGTAGACTAGACAGCAGAGAGTGAGTAGACTAGACAGCAGAGAGTGAGTAGACTAGATAGCAGAGAGTTAGTAGACTAGATAGCAGAGAGTGAGTAGACTAGATAGCAGAGAGTGAGTAGACTAGATAGCAGAGAGTGAGTAGACTAGACAGCAGAGAGTGAGTAGACTAGACAGCAGAGAGTGAGTAGACTAGATAGCAGAGAGTTAGTAGACTAGATAGCAGAGAGTGAGTAGACTAGATAGCAGAGAGTGAGTAGACTAGACAGCAGAGAGTGAGTAGACTAGATAGCAGAGAGTGAGTAGACTAGACAGCAGAGAGTTAGTAGACTAGATAGCAGAGAGTGAGTAGACTAGATAGCAGAGAGTGAGTAGACTAGATAGCAGAGAGTGAGTAGACTAGACAGCAGAGAGTGAGTAGACTAGATAGCAGAGAGTGAGTAGACTAGACAGCAGAGAGTGAGTAGACTAGACAGCAGAGAGTGAGTAGACTAGATAGCAGAGAGTTAGTAGACTAGATAGCAGAGAGTGAGTAGACTAGATAGCAGAGAGTTAGTAGACTAGACAGCAGAGAGTGAGTAGACTAGACAGCAGAGAGTGAGTAGACTAGATAGCAGAGAGTTAGTAGACTAGATAGCAGAGAGTGAGTAGACTAGACAGCAGAGAGTGAGTAGACTAGACAGCAGAGAGTGAGTAGACTAGATAGCAGAGAGTGAGTAGACTAGATAGCAGAGAGTGAGTAGACTAGATAGCAGAGAGTGAGTAGACTAGATAGCAGAGAGTGAGTGGACTAGATTGCAGAGAGTTAGTAGACTAGACAGCAGAGAGTGAGTAGACTAGATAGCAGAGAGTGAGTAGACTAGACAGCAGAGAGTGAGTAGACTAGACAGCAGAGAGTTAGTAGACTAGACAGCAGAGAGTGAGTAGACTAGATAGCAGAGAGTGAGTAGACTAGACAGCAGAGAGTTAGTAGACTAGACAGCAGAGAGTGAGTAGACTAGATAGCAGAGAGTTAGTAGACTAGATAGCAGAGAGTGAGTAGACTAGATAGCAGAGAGTGAGTGGACTAGATTGCAGAGAGTTAGTAGACTAGATAGCAGAGAGTGAGTAGACTAGATAGCAGAGAGTGAGTAGACTAGATAGCAGAGAGTGAGTAGACTAGACAGCAGAGAGTGAGTAGACTAGACAGCAGAGAGTGAGTAGACTAGATAGCAGAGAGTGAGTAGACTAGATAGCAGAGAGTGAGTAGACTAGACAGCAGAGAGTGAGTAGACTAGACAGCAGAGAGTGAGTAGACTAGATAGCAGAGAGTTAGTAGACTAGATAGCAGAGAGTGAGTAGACTAGATAGCAGAGAGTTAGTAGACTAGATAGCAGAGAGTGAGTAGACTAGATAGCAGAGAGTGAGTAGACTAGATAGCAGAGAGTGAGTAGACTAGACAGCAGAGAGTGAGTAGACTAGACAGCAGAGAGTGAGTAGACTAGATAGCAGAGAGTTAGTAGACTAGATAGCAGAGAGTGAGTAGACTAGATAGCAGAGAGTTAGTAGACTAGACAGCAGAGAGTGAGTAGACTAGACAGCAGAGAGTGAGTAGACTAGATAGCAGAGAGTTAGTAGACTAGATAGCAGAGAGTGAGTAGACTAGACAGCAGAGAGTGAGTAGACTAGACAGCAGAGAGTGAGTAGACTAGATAGCAGAGAGTGAGTAGACTAGATAGCAGAGAGTGAGTAGACTAGATAGCAGAGAGTGAGTAGACTAGATAGCAGAGAGTGAGTGGACTAGATTGCAGAGAGTTAGTAGACTAGACAGCAGAGAGTGAGTAGACTAGATAGCAGAGAGTGAGTAGACTAGACAGCAGAGAGTGAGTAGACTAGACAGCAGAGAGTGAGTAGACTAGATAGCAGAGAGTGAGTAGACTAGATAGCAGAGAGTGAGTAGACTAGACAGCAGAGAGTGAGTAGACTAGACAGCAGAGAGTGAGTAGACTAGATAGCAGAGAGTTAGTAGACTAGATAGCAGAGAGTGAGTAGACTAGATAGCAGAGAGTGAGTAGACTAGATAGCAGAGAGTGAGTAGACTAGATAGCAGAGAGTGAGTAGACTAGATAGCAGAGAGTGAGTAGACTAGATAGCAGAGAGTGAGTAGACTAGACAGCAGAGAGTGAGTAGACTAGATAGCAGAGAGTTAGTAGACTAGATAGCAGAGAGTGAGTAGACTAGATAGCAGAGAGTTAGTAGACTAGACAGCAGAGAGTGAGTAGACTAGACAGCAGAGAGTGAGTAGACTAGATAGCAGAGAGTTAGTAGACTAGATAGCAGAGAGTGAGTAGACTAGACAGCAGAGAGTGAGTAGACTAGACAGCAGAGAGTGAGTAGACTAGATAGCAGAGAGTGAGTAGACTAGATAGCAGAGAGTGAGTAGACTAGATAGCAGAGAGTGAGTAGACTAGACAGCAGAGAGTGAGTAGACTAGATAGCAGAGAGTGAGTAGACTAGATAGCAGAGAGTGAGTAGACTAGATAGCAGAGAGTGAGTAGACTAGATAGCAGAGAGTGAGTAGACTAGATAGCAGAGAGTGAGTAGACTAGACAGCAGAGAGTGAGTAGACTAGATAGCAGAGAGTGAGTAGACTAGACAGCAGAGAGTGAGTAGACTAGACAGCAGAGAGTGAGTAGACTAGATAGCAGAGAGTGAGTAGACTAGATAGCAGAGAGTGAGTAGACTAGATAGCAGAGAGTGAGTAGACTAGATAGCAGAGAGTGAGTAGACTAGATAGCAGAGAGTGAGTAGACTAGATAGCAGAGAGTGAGTAGACTAGATAGCAGAGAGTGAGTAGACTAGACAGCAGAGAGTGAGTAGACTAGATAGCAGAGAGTGAGTAGACTAGACAGCAGAGAGTGAGTAGACTAGACAGCAGAGAGTGAGTAGACTAGACAGCAGAGAGTGAGTAGACTAGATAGCAGAGAGTGAGTAGACTAGACAGCAGAGAGTGAGTAGACTAGATAGCAGTGAGTGAGTAAAAGATGCAGTTTCCAGTTGGGCAGCAATTAGAATAAAGATCATTCTTCTTGGTAACATTCTTTGGTGAAGTAACGGCGTGGATGTTACTGGCAAGGTGCGCACGCAGGTGTCATCACTCACCGGCCAATAGGGAAGCTGCAAGGCTGCATCGTCTTTAGCAATTAGCCGCCAGCTAATTAGCAGCGGGTCTTCTAGCTAATTAGCAGCAGGTCTTCTCCTGCTTCCTCGTGCGCGTGCGCGTGCACGCAGCACGCAGCCATCAGCTGTTAGCTTGTGTCATCATCATCATCCTCATCCTCATCCTCATCTTCATCTTCATCTTCATCCTCCCAGCATCCTCCGCTGTGACGTCATCAGCACGGCTGCTTCTCCAGCAAAGTCTGATCCCAGGTCAGTTTCCACTTTATTTTATTGACGACCAGCAAAGTCTGATCCCAGGTCAGTTTCCACTTTATTTTATTGACGACCAGCAAAGTCTGATCCCAGGTCAGTTTCCACTTTCTTTTATTGACGACCAGCAAAGTCTGATCCCAGGTCAGTTTCCATTTTATTTTATTGACGACCAGCAAAGTCTGATCCCAGGTCAGTTTCCACTTTCGTTTATTGACGACCAGCAAAGTCTGATCCCAGGTCAGTTTCCACTTTATTTTATTGACGACCAGCAAAGTCTGATCCCAGGTCAGTTTCCACTTTCTTTTATTGACGACCAGCAAAGTCTGATCCCAGGTCAGTTTCCATTTTATTTTATTGACGACCAGCAAAGTCTGATCCCAGGTCAGTTTCCACTTTCTTTCTGACGACCAGCGCCCGACGTGACGTTAAAGCATTCGAGGACGTTAAAACACATTTTTACACGAATTATTGGATTCAGTCAAACACAGTAAAACCATTTCTAATTGATTCATGTGCACTTCTCTGTTGTTTTTCATTGACAGGAAACAAAGTCCAATTCTGTCTGCATTCTTTATTTGGCCGCATGGTGATGACGTCACTGGCATCAATACAGCAGAAGACGAGGCACGAGTGAGGAATTAAACTTTAAACGTGAGTTTGTCCAAATTACAATTAAACACGTCAATCAAACTTTAAACGTGACTTTGTCCAAATTACAATTAAACACGTCAATCAAACTTTAAACGTGAGTTTGTCCAAATTACAATTAAACACGTCAATCAAACTTTAAACGTGAGTTTTTCCAAATTACAATTAAACACGTCAATCAAACTTTAAACGTGAGTTTGTCCAAATTACAATCAAACACGTCAATCAAACTTTAAACGTGAGTTTGTCCAAATTACAATTAAACACGTCAATCAAACTTTAAACGTGAGTTTGTCCAAATTACAATCAAACACGTCAATCAAACTTTAAACGTGACTTTGTCCAAATTACAATTAAACACGTCAATCAAACTTTAAACGTGACTTTGTCCAAATTACAATTAAACACGTCAATCAAACTTTAAACGTGAGTTTGTCCAAATTACAATTAAACACGTCAATCAAACTTTAAACGTGAGTTTGTCCAAATTACAATTAAACACGTCAATCAAACTTTAAACGTGACTTTGTCCAAATTACAATTAAACACGTCAATCAAACTTTAAACGTGACTTTGTCCAAATTACAATTAAACACGTCAATCAAACTTTAAACGTGACTTTGTCCAAATTACAATTAAACACGTCAATCAAACTTTAAACGTGAGTTTGTCCAAATTACAATTAAACACGTCAATCAAACTTTAAACGTGACTTTGTCCAAATTACAATTAAACACGTCAATCAAACTTTAAACGTGAGTTTGTCCAAATTACAATTAAACACGTCAATCAAACTTTAAACGTGACTTTGTCCAAATTACAATTAAACACGTCAATCAAACTTTAAACGTGACTTTGTCCAAATTACAATTAAACACGTCAATCAAACTTTAAACGTGACTTTGTCCAAATTACAATTAAACACGTCAATCAAACTTTAAACGTGACTTTGTCCAAATTACAATTAAACACGTCAATCAAACTTTAAACGTGACTTTGTCCAAATTACAATTAAACACGTCAATCAAACTTTAAACGTGAGTTTGTCCAAATTACAATTAAACACGTCAATCAAACTTTAAACGTGACTTTGTCCAAATTACAATTAAACACGTCAATCAAACTTTAAACGTGACTTTGTCCAAATTACAATTAAACACGTCAATCAAACTTTAAACGTGACTTTGTCCAAATTACAATTAAACACGTCAATCAAACTTTAAACGTGAGTTTGTCCAAATTACAATTAAACACGTCAATCAAACTTTAAACGTGACTTTGTCCAAATTACAATTAAACACGTCAATCAAACTTTAAACGTGAGTTTGTCCAAATTACAATTAAACACGTCAATCAAACTTTAAACGTGACTTTGTCCAAATTACAATTAAACACGTCAATCAAACTTTAAACGTGACTTTGTCCAAATTACAATTAAACACGTCAATCAAACTTTAAACGTGACTTTGTCCAAATTACAATTAAACACGTCAATCAAACTTTAAACGTGACTTTGTCCAAATTACAATTAAACACGTCAATCAAACTTTAAACGTGACTTTGTCCAAATTACAATTAAACACGTCAATCAAACTTTATACGTGACTTTGTCCAAATTACAATTAAACACGTCAATCAAATTTCAAACGTGACTTTGTCCAAATTACAATTAAACACGTCAATCAAACTTTAAACGTGACTTTGTCCAAATTACAATTAAACACGTCAATCAAACTTTAAACGTGACTTTGTCCAAATTACAATTAAACACGTCAATCAAACTTTAAACGTGACTTTGTCCAAATTACAATTAAACACGTCAATCAAACTTTAAACGTGAGTTTTTCCAAATTACAATTAAACACGTCAATCAAACTTTAAACGTGACTTTGTCCAAATTACAATTAAACACGTCAATCAAACTTTAAACGTGAGTTTGTCCAAATTACAATTAAACACGTCAATCAAACTTTAAACGTGAGTTTTTCCAAATTACAATTAAACACGTCAATCAAACTTTAAACGTGAGTTTGTCCAAATTACAATCAAACACGTCAATCAAACTTTAAACGTGAGTTTGTCCAAATTACAATTAAACACGTCAATCAAACTTTAAACGTGAGTTTGTCCAAATTACAATCAAACACGTCAATCAAACTTTAAACGTGACTTTGTCCAAATTACAATTAAACACGTCAATCAAACTTTAAACGTGACTTTGTCCAAATTACAATTAAACACGTCAATCAAACTTTAAACGTGAGTTTGTCCAAATTACAATTAAACACGTCAATCAAACTTTAAACGTGAGTTTGTCCAAATTACAATTAAACACGTCAATCAAACTTTAAACGTGACTTTGTCCAAATTACAATTAAACACGTCAATCAAACTTTAAACGTGACTTTGTCCAAATTACAATTAAACACGTCAATCAAACTTTAAACGTGACTTTGTCCAAATTACAATTAAACACGTCAATCAAACTTTAAACGTGAGTTTGTCCAAATTACAATTAAACACGTCAATCAAACTTTAAACGTGACTTTGTCCAAATTACAATTAAACACGTCAATCAAACTTTAAACGTGAGTTTGTCCAAATTACAATTAAACACGTCAATCAAACTTTAAACGTGACTTTGTCCAAATTACAATTAAACACGTCAATCAAACTTTAAACGTGACTTTGTCCAAATTACAATTAAACACGTCAATCAAACTTTAAACGTGACTTTGTCCAAATTACAATTAAACACGTCAATCAAACTTTAAACGTGACTTTGTCCAAATTACAATTAAACACGTCAATCAAACTTTAAACGTGACTTTGTCCAAATTACAATTAAACACGTCAATCAAACTTTAAACGTGAGTTTGTCCAAATTACAATTAAACACGTCAATCAAACTTTAAACGTGACTTTGTCCAAATTACAATTAAACACGTCAATCAAACTTTAAACGTGACTTTGTCCAAATTACAATTAAACACGTCAATCAAACTTTAAACGTGACTTTGTCCAAATTACAATTAAACACGTCAATCAAACTTTAAACGTGAGTTTGTCCAAATTACAATTAAACACGTCAATCAAACTTTAAACGTGACTTTGTCCAAATTACAATTAAACACGTCAATCAAACTTTAAACGTGAGTTTGTCCAAATTACAATTAAACACGTCAATCAAACTTTAAACGTGACTTTGTCCAAATTACAATTAAACACGTCAATCAAACTTTAAACGTGACTTTGTCCAAATTACAATTAAACACGTCAATCAAACTTTAAACGTGACTTTGTCCAAATTACAATTAAACACGTCAATCAAACTTTAAACGTGACTTTGTCCAAATTACAATTAAACACGTCAATCAAACTTTAAACGTGACTTTGTCCAAATTACAATTAAACACGTCAATCAAACTTTATACGTGACTTTGTCCAAATTACAATTAAACACGTCAATCAAATTTCAAACGTGACTTTGTCCAAATTACAATTAAACACGTCAATCAAACTTTAAACGTGACTTTGTCCAAATTACAATTAAACACGTCAATCAAACTTTAAACGTGACTTTGTCCAAATTACAATTAAACACGTCAATCAAACTTTAAACGTGACTTTGTCCAAATTACAATCAAACACGTCAATCAAACTTTAAACGTGACTTTGTCCAAATTACAATTAAACACGTCAATCAAACTTTAAACGTGACTTTGTCCAAATTACAATTAAACACGTCAATCAAACTTTAAACGTGACTTTGTCCAAATTACAATTAAACACGTCAATCAAACTTTAAACGTGAGTTTGTCCAAATTACAATTAAACACGTCAATCAAACTTTAAACGTGACTTTGTCCAAATTACAATCAAACACGTCAATCAAACTTTAAACGTGACTTTGTCCAAATTACAAGTAAACACGTCAATCAAACTTTAAACGTGACTTTGTCCAAATTACAATTAAACACGTCAATCAAACTTTAAACGTGACTTTGTCCAAATTACAATTAAACACGTCAATCAAACTTTAAACGTGACTTTGTCCAAATTACAATTAAACACGTCAATCAAACTTTAAACGTGAGTTTGTCCAAATTACAATTAAACACGTCAATCAAACTTTAAACGTGACTTTGTCCAAATTACAATTAAACACGTCAATCAAACTTTAAACGTGACTTTGTCCAAATTACAATTAAACACGTCAATCAAACTTTAAACGTGAGTTTGTCCAAATTACAATTAAACACGTCAATCAAACTTTAAACGTGAGTTTGTCCAAATTACAATTAAACACGTCAATCAAACTTTAAACGTGAGTTTGTCCAAATTACAATTAAACACGTCAATCAAACTTTAAACGTGACTTTGTCCAAATTACAATTAAACACGTCAATCAAACTTTATACGTGAGTTTGTCCAAATTACAATTAAACACGTCAATCAAATTTCAAACGTGACTTTGTCCAAATTACAATTAAACACGTCAATCAAACTTTAAACGTGACTTTGTCCAAATTACAATTAAACACGTCAATCAAACTTTATACGTGAGTTTGTCCAAATTACAATTAAACACGTCAATCAAACTTTAAACGTGACTTTGTCCAAATTACAATTAAACACGTCAATCAAACTTTAAACGTGACTTTGTCCAAATTACAATTAAACACGTCAATCAAACTTTAAACGTGACTTTGTCCAAATTACAATTAAACACGTCAATCAAACTTTAAACGTGAGTTTGTCCAAATTACAATCAAACACGTCAATCAAACTTTAAACGTGACTTTGTCCAAATTACAATTAAACACGTCAATCAAACTTTAAACGTGACTTTGTCCAAATTACAATTAAACACGTCAATCAAACTTTAAACGTGACTTTGTCCAAATTACAATCAAACACGTCAATCAAACTTTAAACGTGACTTTGTCCAAATTACAATTAAACACGTCAATCAAACTTTAAACGTGAGTTTGTCCAAATTACAATTAAACACGTCAATCAAACTTTAAACGTGACTTTGTCCAAATTACAATTAAACACGTCCATCAAACTTGTTTCCTTCTAAACGTGACTTTGTCCAAATTACAATTAAACACGTCAATCAAACTTTAAACGTGAGTTTGTCCAAATTACAATTAAACACGTCAATCAAACTTTAAACGTGACTTTGTCCAAATTACAAGTAAACACGTCAATCAAACTTTAAACGTGACTTTGTCCAAATTACAATTAAACACGTCAATCAAACTTTAAACGTGACTTTGTCCAAATTACAATTAAACACGTCAATCAAACTTTAAACGTGAGTTTGTCCAAATTACAATTAAACACGTCAATCAAACTTTAAACTTGACTTTGTCCAAATTACAATCAAACACGTCAATCAAACTTTAAACGTGACTTTGTCCAAATTACAATTAAACACGTCAATCAAACTTTAAACGTGACTTTGTCCAAATTACAATTAAACACGTCAATCAAACTTTAAACGTGACTTTGTCCAAATTACAAGTAAACACGTCAATCAAACTTTAAACGTGAGTTTGTCCAAATTACAATTAAACACGTCAATCAAACTTTAAACGTGACTTTGTCCAAATTACAAGTAAACACGTCAATCAAACTTTAAACGTGACTTTGTCCAAATTACAATTAAACACGTCAATCAAACTTTAAACGTGACTTTGTCCAAATTACAAGTAAACACGTCAATCAAACTTTAAACGTGACTTTGTCCAAATTACAATTAAACACGTCAATCAAACTTTATACGTGAGTTTGTCCAAATTACAATTAAACACGTCAATCAAACTTTAAACGTGACTTTGTCCAAATTACAATTAAACACGTCAATCAAACTTTAAACGTGACTTTGTCCAAATTACAATTAAACACGTCAATCAAACTTTAAACGTGACTTTGTCCAAATTACAATTAAACACGTCAATCAAACTTTAAACGTGAGTTTGTCCAAATTACAATCAAACACGTCAATCAAACTTTAAACGTGACTTTGTCCAAATTACAATTAAACACGTCAATCAAACTTTAAACGTGACTTTGTCCAAATTACAATTAAACACGTCAATCAAACTTTAAACGTGACTTTGTCCAAATTACAATCAAACACGTCAATCAAACTTTAAACGTGACTTTGTCCAAATTACAATTAAACACGTCAATCAAACTTTAAACGTGAGTTTGTCCAAATTACAATTAAACACGTCAATCAAACTTTAAACGTGACTTTGTCCAAATTACAATTAAACACGTCCATCAAACTTGTTTCCTTCTAAACGTGACTTTGTCCAAATTACAATTAAACACGTCAATCAAACTTTAAACGTGAGTTTGTCCAAATTACAATTAAACACGTCAATCAAACTTTAAACGTGACTTTGTCCAAATTACAAGTAAACACGTCAATCAAACTTTAAACGTGACTTTGTCCAAATTACAATTAAACACGTCAATCAAACTTTAAACGTGACTTTGTCCAAATTACAATTAAACACGTCAATCAAACTTGTTTCCTTCTAAACGTGAGTTTGTCCAAATTACAATTAAACACGTCAATCAAACTTTAAACGTGACTTTGTCCAAATTACAATTAAACACGTCAATCAAACTTTAAACGTGACTTTGTCCAAATTACAATTAAACACGTCAATCAAACTTAAAACTTGAGTTTGTCCAAATTACAATTAAACACGTCAATCAAACTTTAAACTTGACTTTGTCCAAATTACAATCAAACACGTCAATCAAACTTTAAACGTGACTTTGTCCAAATTACAATTAAACACGTCAATCAAACTTTAAACGTGACTTTGTCCAAATTACAATCAAACACGTCAATCAAACTTTAAACGTGACTTTGTCCAAATTACAATCAAACACGTCAATCAAACTTTAAACGTGACTTTGTCCAAATTACAAGTAAACACGTCAATCAAACTTTAAACGTGACTTTGTCCAAATTACAATTAAACACGTCAATCAAACTTTAAACTTGACTTTGTCCAAATTACAATCAAACACGTCAATCAAACTTTAAACGTGACTTTGTCCAAATTACAAGTAAACACGTCAATCAAACTTTAAACGTGACTTTGTCCAAATTACAATTAAACACGTCAATCAAACTTTAAACGTGACTTTGTCCAAATTACAATTAAACACGTCAATCAAACTTTAAACGTGACTTTGTCCAAATTACAAGTAAACACGTCAATCAAACTTTAAACGTGAGTTTGTCCAAATTACAATTAAACACGTCAATCAAACTTTAAACGTGACTTTGTCCAAATTACAATTAAACACGTCAATCAAACTTTAAATGTGACTTTGTCCAAATTACAATTAAACACGTCAATCAAACTTTAAACGTGAGTTTGTCCAAATTACAATTAAACACGTCAATCAAACTTTAAACGTGACTTTGTCCAAATTACAATTAAACACGTCAATCAAACTTTAAACGTGACTTTGTCCAAATTACAATTAAACACGTCAATCAAACTTTAAACGTGAGTTTGTCCAAATTACAATTAAACACGTCAATCAAACTTTAAACGTGACTTTGTCCAAATTACAATTAAACACGTCAATCAAACTTTAAACGTGACTTTGTCCAAATTACAATTAAACACGTCAATCAAACTTTAAACGTGAGTTTGTCCAAATTACAATTAAACACGTCAATCAAACTTGTTTCCTTCTAAACGTGAGTTTGTCCAAATTACAATTAAACACGTCAATCAAACTTTAAACGTGACTTTGTCCAAATTACAATTAAACACGTCAATCAAACTTTAAACGTGACTTTGTCCAAATTACAATTAAACACGTCAATCAAACTTTAAACGTGAGTTTGTCCAAATTACAATTAAACACGTCAATCAAACTTTAAACGTGACTTTGTCCAAATTACAATTAAACACGCCAATCAAACTTTAAACGTGACTTTGTCCAAATTACAATTAAACACGTCAATCAAACTTTAAACGTGAGTTTGTCCAAATTACAATTAAACACGTCAATCAAACTTTAAACGTGAGTTTGTCCAAATTACAATTAAACACGTCAATCAAACTTTAAACGTGAGTTTGTCCAAATTACAATTAAACACGTCAATCAAACTTTAAACGTGACTTTGTCCAAATTACAATTAAACACGTCAATCAAACTTTATACGTGAGTTTGTCCAAATTACAATTAAACACGTCAATCAAACTTTAAACGTGACTTTGTCCAAATTACAATTAAACACGTCAATCAAACTTTAAACGTGACTTTGTCCAAATTACAATTAAACACGTCAATCAAACTTTAAACGTGAGTTTGTCCAAATTACAATTAAACACGTCAATCAAACTTTAAATGTGACTTTGTCCAAATTACAATTAAACACGTCAATCAAACTTTAAACGTGAGTTTGTCCAAATTACAATTAAACACGTCAATCAAACTTTAAACGTGACTTTGTCCAAATTACAATTAAACACGTCAATCAAACTTTAAACGTGACTTTGTCCAAATTACAATTAAACACGTCAATCAAACTTTAAACGTGAGTTTGTCCAAATTACAATTAAACACGTCAATCAAACTTTAAACGTGACTTTGTCCAAATTACAATTAAACACGTCCATCAAACTTGTTTCCTTCTAAACGTGACTTTGTCCAAATTACAATTAAACACGTCAATCAAACTTTAAACGTGAGTTTGTCCAAATTACAATTAAACACGTCAATCAAACTTTAAACGTGACTTTGTCCAAATTACAAGTAAACACGTCAATCAAACTTTAAACGTGACTTTGTCCAAATTACAATTAAACACGTCAATCAAACTTTAAACGTGACTTTGTCCAAATTACAATTAAACACGTCAATCAAACTTTAAACGTGAGTTTGTCCAAATTACAATTAAACACGTCAATCAAACTTTAAACGTGACTTTGTCCAAATTACAATTAAACACGTCAATCAAACTTTAAACGTGACTTTGTCCAAATTACAATTAAACACGTCAATCAAACTTAAAACTTGAGTTTGTCCAAATTACAATTAAACACGTCAATCAAACTTTAAACTTGACTTTGTCCAAATTACAATCAAACACGTCAATCAAACTTTAAACGTGACTTTGTCCAAATTACAATTAAACACGTCAATCAAACTTTAAACGTGACTTTGTCCAAATTACAATCAAACACGTCAATCAAACTTTAAACGTGACTTTGTCCAAATTACAATCAAACACGTCAATCAAACTTTAAACGTGACTTTGTCCAAATTACAAGTAAACACGTCAATCAAACTTTAAACGTGACTTTGTCCAAATTACAATTAAACACGTCAATCAAACTTTAAACTTGACTTTGTCCAAATTACAATCAAACACGTCAATCAAACTTTAAACGTGACTTTGTCCAAATTACAAGTAAACACGTCAATCAAACTTTAAACGTGACTTTGTCCAAATTACAATTAAACACGTCAATCAAACTTTAAACGTGACTTTGTCCAAATTACAATTAAACACGTCAATCAAACTTTAAACGTGACTTTGTCCAAATTACAAGTAAACACGTCAATCAAACTTTAAACGTGAGTTTGTCCAAATTACAATTAAACACGTCAATCAAACTTTAAACGTGACTTTGTCCAAATTACAATTAAACACGTCAATCAAACTTTAAATGTGACTTTGTCCAAATTACAATTAAACACGTCAATCAAACTTTAAACGTGAGTTTGTCCAAATTACAATTAAACACGTCAATCAAACTTTAAACGTGACTTTGTCCAAATTACAATTAAACACGTCAATCAAACTTGTTTCCTTCTAAACGTGAGTTTGTCCAAATTACAATTAAACACGTCAATCAAACTTTAAACGTGACTTTGTCCAAATTACAATTAAACACGTCAATCAAACTTTAAACGTGACTTTGTCCAAATTACAATTAAACACGTCAATCAAACTTTAAACGTGAGTTTGTCCAAATTACAATTAAACACGTCAATCAAACTTTAAACGTGACTTTGTCCAAATTACAATTAAACACGTCAATCAAACTTTAAACGTGACTTTGTCCAAATTACAATTAAACACGTCAATCAAACTTTAAACGTGAGTTTGTCCAAATTACAATTAAACACGTCAATCAAACTTGTTTCCTTCTAAACGTGAGTTTGTCCAAATTACAATTAAACACGTCAATCAAACTTTAAACGTGACTTTGTCCAAATTACAATTAAACACGTCAATCAAACTTTAAACGTGACTTTGTCCAAATTACAATTAAACACGTCAATCAAACTTTAAACGTGAGTTTGTCCAAATTACAATTAAACACGTCAATCAAACTTTAAACGTGACTTTGTCCAAATTACAATTAAACACGTCAATCAAACTTTAAACGTGACTTTGTCCAAATTACAATTAAACACGTCAATCAAACTTTAAACGTGAGTTTGTCCAAATTACAATTAAACACGTCAATCAAACTTTAAACGTGAGTTTGTCCAAATTACAATTAAACACGTCAATCAAACTTTAAACGTGAGTTTGTCCAAATTACAATTAAACACGTCAATCAAACTTTAAACGTGACTTTGTCCAAATTACAATTAAACACGTCAATCAAACTTTATACGTGAGTTTGTCCAAATTACAATTAAACACGTCAATCAAACTTTAAACGTGACTTTGTCCAAATTACAATTAAACACGTCAATCAAACTTTAAACGTGACTTTGTCCAAATTACAATTAAACACGTCAATCAAACTTTAAACGTGAGTTTGTCCAAATTACAATTAAACACGTCAATCAAACTTTAAATGTGACTTTGTCCAAATTACAATTAAACACGTCAATCAAACTTTAAACGTGAGTTTGTCCAAATTACAATTAAACACGTCAATCAAACTTTAAACGTGACTTTGTCCAAATTACAATTAAACACGTCAATCAAACTTTAAACGTGACTTTGTCCAAATTACAATTAAACACGTCAATCAAACTTTAAACGTGACTTTGTCCAAATTACAATTAAACACGTCAATCAAACTTTAAACGTGAGTTTGTCCAAATTACAATCAAACACGTCAATCAAACTTTAAACGTGACTTTGTCCAAATTACAATTAAACACGTCAATCAAACTTTAAACGTGACTTTGTCCAAATTACAATTAAACACGTCAATCAAACTTTAAACGTGACTTTGTCCAAATTACAATTAAACACGTCAATCAAACTTTAAACGTGACTTTGTCCAAATTACAATTAAACACGTCAATCAAACTTTAAACGTGACTTTGTCCAAATTACAATTAAACACGTCAATCAAACTTTAAACGTGACTTTGTCCAAATTACAATTAAACACGTCAATCAAACTTTAAACGTGACTTTGTCCAAATTACAATTAAACACGTCAATCAAACTTTAAACGTGACTTTGTCCAAATTACAATTAAACACGTCAATCAAACTTTAAACGTGACTTTGTCCAAATTACAATTAAACACGTCAATCAAACTTTAAACGTGACTTTGTCCAAATTACAATCAAACACGTCAATCAAACTTTAAACGTGACTTTGTCCAAATTACAATTAAACACGTCAATCAAACTTTAAACGTGACTTTGTCCAAATTACAATCAAACACGTCAATCAAACTTTAAACGTGACTTTGTCCAAATTACAATTAAACACGTCAATCAAACTTTAAACGTGACTTTGTCCAAATTACAATCAAACACGTCAATCAAACTTTAAACGTGACTTTGTCCAAATTACAATTAAACACGTCAATCAAACTTTAAACGTGACTTTGTCCAAATTACAATTAAACACGTCAATCAAACTTTAAACGTGACTTTGTCCAAATTACAATCAAACACGTCAATCAAACTTTAAACGTGACTTTGTCCAAATTACAATTAAACACGTCAATCAAACTTTAAACGTGACTTTGTCCAAATTACAATCAAACACGTCAATCAAACTTTAAACGTGACTTTGTCCAAATTACAATTAAACACGTCAATCAAACTTTAAACGTGACTTTGTCCAAATTACAATTAAACACGTCAATCAAACTTTAAACGTGAGTTTGTCCAAATTACAATTAAACACGTCAATCAAACTTTAAACGTGACTTTGTCCAAATTACAATTAAACACGTCAATCAAACTTTATACGTGAGTTTGTCCAAATTACAATTAAACACGTCAATCAAACTTTAAACGTGACTTTGTCCAAATTACAATTAAACACGTCAATCAAACTTTAAACGTGACTTTGTCCAAATTACAATTAAACACGTCAATCAAACTTTAAACGTGACTTTGTCCAAATTACAATTAAACACGTCAATCAAACTTTAAACGTGACTTTGTCCAAATTACAATTAAACACGTCAATCAAACTTTAAACGTGACTTTGTCCAAATTACAATTAAACACGTCAATCAAACTTTAAACGTGACTTTGTCCAAATTACAATTAAACACGTCAATCAAACTTTAAACGTGAGTTTGTCCAAATTACAATTAAACACGTCAATCAAACTTTAAACGTGACTTTGTCCAAATTACAATTAAACACGTCAATCAAACTTTAAACGTGACTTTGTCCAAATTACAATCAAACACGTCAATCAAACTTTAAACGTGACTTTGTCCAAATTACAATCAAACACGTCAATCAAACTTTAAACGTGACTTTGTCCAAATTACAATTAAACACGTCAATCAAACTTTAAACGTGACTTTGTCCAAATTACAATCAAACACGTCAATCAAACTTTAAACGTGACTTTGTCCAAATTACAATCAAACACGTCAATCAAACTTTAAACGTGACTTTGTCCAAATTACAATCAAACACGTCAATCAAACTTTAAACGTGAGTTTGTCCAAATTACAATTAAACACGTCAATCAAACTTTAAACGTGACTTTGTCCAAATTACAATTAAACACGTCAATCAAACTTTAAACGTGACTTTGTCCAAATTACAATTAAACACGTCAATCAAACTTGTTTCCTTCTAAACGTGAGTTTGTCCAAATTACAATTAAACACGTCAATCAAACTTTAAACGTGACTTTGTCCAAATTACAATTAAACACGTCAATCAAACTTTAAACGTGACTTTGTCCAAATTACAATTAAACACGTCAATCAAACTTTAAACGTGACTTTGTCCAAATTACAATTAAACACGTCAATCAAACTTTAAACGTGACTTTGTCCAAATTACAATTAAACACGTCAATCAAACTTGTTTCCTTCTAAACGTGAGTTTGTCCAAATTACAATTAAACACGTCAATCAAACTTTAAACGTGACTTTGTCCAAATTACAATTAAACACGTCAATCAAACTTTAAACGTGACTTTGTCCAAATTACAATTAAACACGTCAATCAAACTTTAAACGTGACTTTGTCCAAATTACAATCAAACACGTCAATCAAACTTTAAACGTGACTTTGTCCAAATTACAATCAAACACGTCAATCAAACTTTAAACGTGACTTTGTCCAAATTACAATCAAACACGTCAATCAAACTTTAAACGTGAGTTTGTCCAAATTACAATTAAACACGTCAATCAAACTTTAAACGTGACTTTGTCCAAATTACAATTAAACACGTCAATCAAACTTTAAACGTGACTTTGTCCAAATTACAATTAAACACGTCAATCAAACTTGTTTCCTTCTAAACGTGAGTTTGTCCAAATTACAATTAAACACGTCAATCAAACTTTAAACGTGACTTTGTCCAAATTACAATTAAACACGTCAATCAAACTTTAAACGTGACTTTGTCCAAATTACAATTAAACACGTCAATCAAACTTTAAACGTGACTTTGTCCAAATTACAATTAAACACGTCAATCAAACTTTAAACGTGACTTTGTCCAAATTACAATTAAACACGTCAATCAAACTTGTTTCCTTCTAAACGTGAGTTTGTCCAAATTACAATTAAACACGTCAATCAAACTTTAAACGTGACTTTGTCCAAATTACAATTAAACACGTCAATCAAACTTTAAACGTGACTTTGTCCAAATTACAATTAAACACGTCAATCAAACTTTAAACGTGACTTTGTCCAAATTACAATTAAACACGTCAATCAAACTTTAAACGTGACTTTGTCCAAATTACAATTAAACACGTCAATCAAACTTTAAACGTGACTTTGTCCAAATTACAATCAAACACGTCAATCAAACTTTAAACGTGACTTTGTCCAAATTACAATCAAACACGTCAATCAAACTTTAAACGTGACTTTGTCCAAATTACAATTAAACACGTCAATCAAACTTTAAACGTGACTTTGTCCAAATTACAATCAAACACGTCAATCAAACTTTAAACGTGACTTTGTCCAAATTACAATCAAACACGTCAATCAAACTTTAAACGTGACTTTGTCCAAATTACAATTAAACACGTCAATCAAACTTTAAACGTGACTTTGTCCAAATTACAATTAAACACGTCAATCAAACTTTAAACGTGACTTTGTCCAAATTACAATTAAACACGTCAATCAAACTTTAAACGTGACTTTGTCCAAATTACAATTAAACACGTCAATCAAACTTTAAACGTGACTTTGTCCAAATTACAATTAAACACGTCAATCAAACTTTAAACGTGACTTTGTCCAAATTACAATTAAACACGTCAATCAAACTTGTTTCCTTCTAAACGTGAGTTTGTCCAAATTACAATTAAACACGTCAATCAAACTTTAAACGTGACTTTGTCCAAATTACAATTAAACACGTCAATCAAACTTTAAACGTGACTTTGTCCAAATTACAATTAAACACGTCAATCAAACTTTAAACGTGACTTTGTCCAAATTACAATTAAACACGTCAATCAAACTTTAAACGTGACTTTGTCCAAATTACAATTAAACACGTCAATCAAACTTTAAACGTGACTTTGTCCAAATTACAATTAAACACGTCAATCAAACTTGTTTCCTTCTAAACGTGAGTTTGTCCAAATTACAATTAAACACGTCAATCAAACTTTAAACGTGACTTTGTCCAAATTACAATTAAACACGTCAATCAAACTTTAAACGTGAGTTTGTCCAAATTACAATTAAACACGTCAATCAAACTTTAAACGTGACTTTGTCCAAATTACAATTAAACACGTCAATCAAACTTTAAACGTGACTTTGTCCAAATTACAATTAAACACGTCAATCAAACTTGTTTCCTTCTAAACGTGAGTTTGTCCAAATTACAATTAAACACGTCAATCAAACTTTAAACGTGACTTTGTCCAAATTACAATTAAACACGTCAATCAAACTTTAAACGTGACTTTGTCCAAATTACAATTAAACACGTCAATCAAACTTTAAACGTGACTTTGTCCAAATTACAATTAAACACGTCAATCAAACTTTAAACGTGACTTTGTCCAAATTACAATTAAACACGTCAATCAAACTTGTTTCCTTCTAAACGTGAGTTTGTCCAAATTACAATTAAACACGTCAATCAAACTTTAAACGTGACTTTGTCCAAATTACAATTAAACACGTCAATCAAACTTGTTTCCTTCTAAACGTGAGTTTGTCCAAATTACAATTAAACACGTCAATCAAACTTTAAACGTGACTTTGTCCAAATTACAATTAAACACGTCAATCAAACTTTAAACGTGACTTTGTCCAAATTACAATTAAACACGTCAATCAAACTTTAAACGTGACTTTGTCCAAATTACAATTAAACACGTCAATCAAACTTTAAACGTGACTTTGTCCAAATTACAATTAAACACGTCAATCAAACTTGTTTCCTTCTAAACGTGAGTTTGTCCAAATTACAATTAAACACGTCAATCAAACTTTAAACGTGACTTTGTCCAAATTACAATTAAACACGTCAATCAAACTTTAAACGTGACTTTGTCCAAATTACAATCAAACACGTCAATCAAACTTTAAACGTGACTTTGTCCAAATTACAATCAAACACGTCAATCAAACTTTAAACGTGACTTTGTCCAAATTACAATTAAACACGTCAATCAAACTTTAAACGTGACTTTGTCCAAATTACAATCAAACACGTCAATCAAACTTTAAACGTGACTTTGTCCAAATTACAATCAAACACGTCAATCAAACTTTAAACGTGACTTTGTCCAAATTACAATCAAACACGTCAATCAAACTTTAAACGTGACTTTGTCCAAATTACAATTAAACACGTCAATCAAACTTTAAACGTGACTTTGTCCAAATTACAATTAAACACGTCAATCAAACTTTAAACGTGACTTTGTCCAAATTACAATTAAACACGTCAATCAAACTTTAAACGTGACTTTGTCCAAATTACAATTAAACACGTCAATCAAACTTGTTTCCTTCTAAACGTGAGTTTGTCCAAATTACAATTAAACACGTCAATCAAACTTTAAACGTGACTTTGTCCAAATTACAATTAAACACGTCAATCAAACTTTAAACGTGACTTTGTCCAAATTACAATTAAACACGTCAATCAAACTTTAAACGTGACTTTGTCCAAATTACAATTAAACACGTCAATCAAACTTTAAACGTGACTTTGTCCAAATTACAATTAAACACGTCAATCAAACTTGTTTCCTTCTAAACGTGAGTTTGTCCAAATTACAATTAAACACGTCAATCAAACTTTAAACGTGACTTTGTCCAAATTACAATTAAACACGTCAATCAAACTTTAAACGTGAGTTTGTCCAAATTACAATTAAACACGTCAATCAAACTTTAAACGTGACTTTGTCCAAATTACAATTAAACACGTCAATCAAACTTTAAACGTGACTTTGTCCAAATTACAATTAAACACGTCAATCAAACTTTAAACGTGACTTTGTCCAAATTACAATTAAACACGTCAATCAAACTTTAAACGTGACTTTGTCCAAATTACAATTAAACACGTCAATCAAACTTTAAACGTGACTTTGTCCAAATTACAATTAAACACGTCAATCAAACTTTAAACGTGAGTTTGTCCAAATTACAATTAAACACGTCAATCAAACTTTAAACGTGACTTTGTCCAAATTACAATTAAACACGTCAATCAAACTTTAAACGTGACTTTGTCCAAATTACAATTAAACACGTCAATCAAACTTTAAACGTGACTTTGTCCAAATTACAATTAAACACGTCAATCAAACTTTAAACGTGACTTTGTCCAAATTACAATTAAACACGTCAATCAAACTTTAAACGTGACTTTGTCCAAATTACAATCAAACACGTCAATCAAACTTTAAACGTGACTTTGTCCAAATTACAATCAAACACGTCAATCAAACTTTAAACGTGACTTTGTCCAAATTACAATTAAACACGTCAATCAAACTTTAAACGTGACTTTGTCCAAATTACAATTAAACACGTCAATCAAACTTTAAACGTGACTTTGTCCAAATTACAATCAAACACGTCAATCAAACTTTAAACGTGACTTTGTCCAAATTACAATTAAACACGTCAATCAAACTTTAAACGTGACTTTGTCCAAATTACAATTAAACACGTCAATCAAACTTTAAACGTGACTTTGTCCAAATTACAATTAAACACGTCAATCAAACTTGTTTCCTTCTAAACGTGAGTTTGTCCAAATTACAATTAAACACGTCAATCAAACTTTAAACGTGACTTTGTCCAAATTACAATTAAACACGTCAATCAAACTTTAAACGTGACTTTGTCCAAATTACAATTAAACACGTCAATCAAACTTTAAACGTGACTTTGTCCAAATTACAATTAAACACGTCAATCAAACTTTAAACGTGACTTTGTCCAAATTACAATTAAACACGTCAATCAAACTTGTTTCCTTCTAAACGTGAGTTTGTCCAAATTACAATTAAACACGTCAATCAAACTTTAAACGTGACTTTGTCCAAATTACAATTAAACACGTCAATCAAACTTTAAACGTGACTTTGTCCAAATTACAATTAAACACGTCAATCAAACTTTAAACGTGACTTTGTCCAAATTACAATTAAACACGTCAATCAAACTTTAAACGTGACTTTGTCCAAATTACAATTAAACACGTCAATCAAACTTTAAACGTGACTTTGTCCAAATTACAATTAAACACGTCAATCAAACTTTAAACGTGACTTTGTCCAAATTACAATTAAACACGTCAATCAAACTTGTTTCCTTCTAAACGTGAGTTTGTCCAAATTACAATTAAACACGTCAATCAAACTTTAAACGTGACTTTGTCCAAATTACAATTAAACACGTCAATCAAACTTTAAACGTGACTTTGTCCAAATTACAATTAAACACGTCAATCAAACCTTAAACGTGACTTTGTCCAAATTACAATTAAACACGTCAATCAAACTTTAAACGTGACTTTGTCCAAATTACAATTAAACACGTCAATCAAACTTTAAACGTGACTTTGTCCAAATTACAATTAAACACGTCAATCAAACTTTAAACGTGACTTTGTCCAAATTACAATTAAACACGTCAATCAAACTTGTTTCCTTCTAAACGTGAGTTTGTCCAAATTACAATTAAACACGTCAATCAAACTTTAAACGTGACTTTGTCCAAATTACAATTAAACACGTCAATCAAACTTTAAACGTGACTTTGTCCAAATTACAATTAAACACGTCAATCAAACTTTAAACGTGACTTTGTCCAAATTACAATTAAACACGTCAATCAAACTTTAAACGTGACTTTGTCCAAATTACAATTAAACACGTCAATCAAACTTGTTTCCTTCTAAACGTGAGTTTGTCCAAATTACAATTAAACACGTCAATCAAACTTTAAACGTGACTTTGTCCAAATTACAATTAAACACGTCAATCAAACTTTAAACGTGACTTTGTCCAAATTACAATTAAACACGTCAATCAAACTTTAAACGTGACTTTGTCCAAATTACAATTAAACACGTCAATCAAACTTTAAACGTGACTTTGTCCAAATTACAATTAAACACGTCAATCAAACTTTAAACGTGACTTTGTCCAAATTACAATTAAACACGTCAATCAAACTTTAAACGTGACTTTGTCCAAATTACAATTAAACACGTCAATCAAACTTGTTTCCTTCTAAACGTGAGTTTGTCCAAATTACAATTAAACACGTCAATCAAACTTTAAACGTGACTTTGTCCAAATTACAATTAAACACGTCAATCAAACTTGTTTCCTTCTAAACGTGAGTTTGTCCAAATTACAATTAAACACGTCAATCAAACTTTAAACGTGACTTTGTCCAAATTACAATTAAACACGTCAATCAAACTTTAAACGTGACTTTGTCCAAATTACAATTAAACACGTCAATCAAACTTTAAACGTGACTTTGTCCAAATTACAATTAAACACGTCAATCAAACTTTAAACGTGACTTTGTCCAAATTACAATTAAACACGTCAATCAAACTTTAAACGTGACTTTGTCCAAATTACAATTAAACACGTCAATCAAACTTTAAACGTGACTTTGTCCAAATTACAATTAAACACGTCAATCAAACTTGTTTCCTTCTAAACGTGAGTTTGTCCAAATTACAATTAAACACGTCAATCAAACTTTAAACGTGACTTTGTCCAAATTACAATTAAACACGTCAATCAAACTTTAAACGTGACTTTGTCCAAATTACAATTAAACACGTCAATCAAACCTTAAACGTGACTTTGTCCAAATTACAATTAAACACGTCAATCAAACTTTAAACGTGACTTTGTCCAAATTACAATTAAACACGTCAATCAAACTTTAAACGTGACTTTGTCCAAATTACAATTAAACACGTCAATCAAACTTTATACGTGAGTTTGTCCAAATTACAATTAAACACGTCAATCAAACTTTAAACGTGACTTTGTCCAAATTACAATCAAACACGTCAATCAAACTTTAAACGTGACTTTGTCCAAATTACAATTAAACACGTCAATCAAACTTTAAACGTGACTTTGTCCAAATTACAATCAAACACGTCAATCAAACTTTAAACGTGACTTTGTCCAAATTACAATCAAACACGTCAATCAAACTTTAAACGTGACTTTGTCCAAATTACAATTAAACACGTCAATCAAACTTTAAACGTGACTTTGTCCAAATTACAATCAAACACGTCAATCAAACTTTAAACGTGACTTTGTCCAAATTACAATCAAACACGTCAATCAAACTTTAAACGTGACTTTGTCCAAATTACAATTAAACACGTCAATCAAACTTTAAACGTGACTTTGTCCAAATTACAATTAAACACGTCAATCAAACTTTAAACGTGACTTTGTCCAAATTACAATTAAACACGTCAATCAAACTTTAAACGTGACTTTGTCCAAATTACAATTAAACACGTCAATCAAACTTTAAACGTGACTTTGTCCAAATTACAATTAAACACGTCAATCAAACTTGTTTCCTTCTAAACGTGAGTTTGTCCAAATTACAATTAAACACGTCAATCAAACTTTAAACGTGACTTTGTCCAAATTACAATTAAACACGTCAATCAAACTTTAAACGTGACTTTGTCCAAATTACAATTAAACACGTCAATCAAACTTTAAACGTGACTTTGTCCAAATTACAATTAAACACGTCAATCAAACTTTAAACGTGACTTTGTCCAAATTACAATCAAACACGTCAATCAAACTTTAAACGTGACTTTGTCCAAATTACAATCAAACACGTCAATCAAACTTTAAACGTGACTTTGTCCAAATTACAATTAAACACGTCAATCAAACTTTAAACGTGACTTTGTCCAAATTACAATTAAACACGTCAATCAAACTTTAAACGTGACTTTGTCCAAATTACAATTAAACACGTCAATCAAACTTTAAACGTGACTTTGTCCAAATTACAATTAAACACGTCAATCAAACTTTAAACGTGACTTTGTCCAAATTACAATTAAACACGTCAATCAAACTTTAAACGTGACTTTGTCCAAATTACAATTAAACACGTCAATCAAACTTTAAACGTGACTTTGTCCAAATTACAATTAAACACGTCAATCAAACTTGTTTCCTTCTAAACGTGAGTTTGTCCAAATTACAATTAAACACGTCAATCAAACTTTAAACGTGACTTTGTCCAAATTACAATTAAACACGTCAATCAAACTTTAAACGTGACTTTGTCCAAATTACAATTAAACACGTCAATCAAACTTTAAACGTGAGTTTGTCCAAATTACAATTAAACACGTCAATCAAACTTTAAACGTGAGTTTGTCCAAATTACAATTAAACACGTCAATCAAACTTTAAACGTGACTTTGTCCAAATTACAATTAAACACGTCAATCAAACTTGTTTCCTTCTAAACGTGAGTTTGTCCAAATTACAATTAAACACGTCAATCAAACTTTAAACGTGACTTTGTCCAAATTACAATTAAACACGTCAATCAAACTTTAAACGTGACTTTGTCCAAATTACAATTAAACACGTCAATCAAACTTTAAACGTGACTTTGTCCAAATTACAATTAAACACGTCAATCAAACTTTAAACGTGACTTTGTCCAAATTACAATTAAACACGTCAATCAAACTTGTTTCCTTCTAAACGTGAGTTTGTCCAAATTACAATTAAACACGTCAATCAAACTTTAAACGTGACTTTGTCCAAATTACAATTAAACACGTCAATCAAACTTGTTTCCTTCTAAACGTGAGTTTGTCCAAATTACAATTAAACACGTCAATCAAACTTTAAACGTGACTTTGTCCAAATTACAATTAAACACGTCAATCAAACTTTAAACGTGACTTTGTCCAAATTACAATTAAACACGTCAATCAAACTTTAAACGTGACTTTGTCCAAATTACAATTAAACACGTCAATCAAACTTTAAACGTGACTTTGTCCAAATTACAATTAAACACGTCAATCAAACTTTAAACGTGACTTTGTCCAAATTACAATTAAACACGTCAATCAAACTTTAAACGTGACTTTGTCCAAATTACAATTAAACACGTCAATCAAACTTTAAACGTGACTTTGTCCAAATTACAATCAAACACGTCAATCAAACTTTAAACGTGACTTTGTCCAAATTACAATCAAACACGTCAATCAAACTTTAAACGTGACTTTGTCCAAATTACAATTAAACACGTCAATCAAACTTTAAACGTGACTTTGTCCAAATTACAATCAAACACGTCAATCAAACTTTAAACGTGACTTTGTCCAAATTACAATCAAACACGTCAATCAAACTTTAAACGTGACTTTGTCCAAATTACAATTAAACACGTCAATCAAACTTTAAACGTGACTTTGTCCAAATTACAATTAAACACGTCAATCAAACTTTAAACGTGACTTTGTCCAAATTACAATTAAACACGTCAATCAAACTTTAAACGTGACTTTGTCCAAATTACAATTAAACACGTCAATCAAACTTTAAACGTGACTTTGTCCAAATTACAATTAAACACGTCAATCAAACTTTAAACGTGACTTTGTCCAAATTACAATTAAACACGTCAATCAAACTTGTTTCCTTCTAAACGTGAGTTTGTCCAAATTACAATTAAACACGTCAATCAAACTTTAAACGTGACTTTGTCCAAATTACAATTAAACACGTCAATCAAACTTTAAACGTGACTTTGTCCAAATTACAATTAAACACGTCAATCAAACTTTAAACGTGACTTTGTCCAAATTACAATTAAACACGTCAATCAAACTTTAAACGTGACTTTGTCCAAATTACAATTAAACACGTCAATCAAACTTTAAACGTGACTTTGTCCAAATTACAATTAAACACGTCAATCAAACGTGTTTCCTTCTAAACGTGAGTTTGTCCAAATTACAATTAAACACGTCAATCAAACTTTAAACGTGACTTTGTCCAAATTACAATTAAACACGTCAATCAAACTTTAAACGTGACTTTGTCCAAATTACAATTAAACACGTCAATCAAACTTTAAACGTGAGTTTGTCCAAATTACAATTAAACACGTCAATCAAACTTTAAACGTGACTTTGTCCAAATTACAATTAAACACGTCAATCAAACTTTAAACGTGACTTTGTCCAAATTACAATTAAACACGTCAATCAAACTTTAAACGTGACTTTGTCCAAATTACAATTAAACACGTCAATCAAACTTTAAACGTGACTTTGTCCAAATTACAATTAAACACGTCAATCAAACTTTAAACGTGACTTTGTCCAAATTACAATTAAACACGTCAATCAAACTTTAAACGTGACTTTGTCCAAATTACAATTAAACACGTCCATCAAACTTGTTTCCTTCTAAACGTGAGTTTGTCCAAATTACAATTAAACACGTCAATCAAACTTTAAACGTGACTTTGTCCAAATTACAATTAAACACGTCAATCAAACTTTAAACGTGACTTTGTCCAAATTACAATTAAACACGTCAATCAAACTTTAAACGTGACTTTGTCCAAATTACAATTAAACACGTCAATCAAACTTTAAACGTGACTTTGTCCAAATTACAATTAAACACGTCCATCAAACTTGTTTCCTTCTAAACGTGAGTTTGTCCAAATTACAATTAAACACGTCAATCAAACTTTAAACGTGACTTTGTCCAAATTACAATCAAACACGTCAATCAAACTTTAAACGTGACTTTGTCCAAATTACAATTAAACACGTCAATCAAACTTTAAACGTGACTTTGTCCAAATTACAATTAAACACGTCAATCAAACTTTAAACGTGACTTTGTCCAAATTACAATTAAACACGTCCATCAAACTTGTTTCCTTCTAAACGTGACTTTGTCCAAATTACAATTAAACACGTCAATCAAACTTTAAACGTGACTTTGTCCAAATTACAATTAAACACGTCAATCAAACTTGTTTCCTTCTAAACGTGAGTTTGTCCAAATTACAATTAAACACGTCAATCAAACTTTAAACGTGACTTTGTCCAAATTACAATTAAACACGTCAATCAAACTTTAAACGTGACTTTGTCCAAATTACAATTAAACACGTCAATCAAACTTTAAACGTGAGTTTGTCCAAATTACAATTAAACACGTCAATCAAACTTTAAACGTGAGTTTGTCCAAATTACAATTAAACACGTCAATCAAACTTTAAACGTGACTTTGTCCAAATTACAATTAAACACGTCAATCAAACTTGTTTCCTTCTAAACGTGAGTTTGTCCAAATTACAATTAAACACGTCAATCAAACTTTAAACGTGACTTTGTCCAAATTACAATTAAACACGTCAATCAAACTTTAAACGTGACTTTGTCCAAATTACAATTAAACACGTCAATCAAACTTTAAACGTGACTTTGTCCAAATTACAATTAAACACGTCAATCAAACTTTAAACGTGACTTTGTCCAAATTACAATTAAACACGTCAATCAAACTTGTTTCCTTCTAAACGTGAGTTTGTCCAAATTACAATTAAACACGTCAATCAAACTTTAAACGTGACTTTGTCCAAATTACAATTAAACACGTCAATCAAACTTGTTTCCTTCTAAACGTGAGTTTGTCCAAATTACAATTAAACACGTCAATCAAACTTTAAACGTGACTTTGTCCAAATTACAATTAAACACGTCAATCAAACTTTAAACGTGACTTTGTCCAAATTACAATTAAACACGTCAATCAAACTTTAAACGTGACTTTGTCCAAATTACAATTAAACACGTCAATCAAACTTTAAACGTGACTTTGTCCAAATTACAATTAAACACGTCAATCAAACTTTAAACGTGACTTTGTCCAAATTACAATTAAACACGTCAATCAAACTTTAAACGTGACTTTGTCCAAATTACAATTAAACACGTCAATCAAACTTTAAACGTGACTTTGTCCAAATTACAATTAAACACGTCAATCAAACTTTAAACGTGACTTTGTCCAAATTACAATCAAACACGTCAATCAAACTTTAAACGTGACTTTGTCCAAATTACAATCAAACACGTCAATCAAACTTTAAACGTGACTTTGTCCAAATTACAATTAAACACGTCAATCAAACTTTAAACGTGACTTTGTCCAAATTACAATCAAACACGTCAATCAAACTTTAAACGTGACTTTGTCCAAATTACAATCAAACACGTCAATCAAACTTTAAACGTGACTTTGTCCAAATTACAATTAAACACGTCAATCAAACTTTAAACGTGACTTTGTCCAAATTACAATTAAACACGTCAATCAAACTTTAAACGTGACTTTGTCCAAATTACAATTAAACACGTCAATCAAACTTTAAACGTGACTTTGTCCAAATTACAATTAAACACGTCAATCAAACTTTAAACGTGACTTTGTCCAAATTACAATTAAACACGTCAATCAAACTTTAAACGTGACTTTGTCCAAATTACAATTAAACACGTCAATCAAACTTGTTTCCTTCTAAACGTGAGTTTGTCCAAATTACAATTAAACACGTCAATCAAACTTTAAACGTGACTTTGTCCAAATTACAATTAAACACGTCAATCAAACTTTAAACGTGACTTTGTCCAAATTACAATTAAACACGTCAATCAAACTTTAAACGTGACTTTGTCCAAATTACAATTAAACACGTCAATCAAACTTTAAACGTGACTTTGTCCAAATTACAATTAAACACGTCAATCAAACTTTAAACGTGACTTTGTCCAAATTACAATTAAACACGTCAATCAAACGTGTTTCCTTCTAAACGTGAGTTTGTCCAAATTACAATTAAACACGTCAATCAAACTTTAAACGTGACTTTGTCCAAATTACAATTAAACACGTCAATCAAACTTTAAACGTGACTTTGTCCAAATTACAATTAAACACGTCAATCAAACTTTAAACGTGAGTTTGTCCAAATTACAATTAAACACGTCAATCAAACTTTAAACGTGACTTTGTCCAAATTACAATTAAACACGTCAATCAAACTTTAAACGTGACTTTGTCCAAATTACAATTAAACACGTCAATCAAACTTTAAACGTGACTTTGTCCAAATTACAATTAAACACGTCAATCAAACTTTAAACGTGACTTTGTCCAAATTACAATTAAACACGTCAATCAAACTTTAAACGTGACTTTGTCCAAATTACAATTAAACACGTCAATCAAACTTTAAACGTGACTTTGTCCAAATTACAATTAAACACGTCCATCAAACTTGTTTCCTTCTAAACGTGAGTTTGTCCAAATTACAATTAAACACGTCAATCAAACTTTAAACGTGACTTTGTCCAAATTACAATTAAACACGTCAATCAAACTTTAAACGTGACTTTGTCCAAATTACAATTAAACACGTCAATCAAACTTTAAACGTGACTTTGTCCAAATTACAATTAAACACGTCAATCAAACTTTAAACGTGACTTTGTCCAAATTACAATTAAACACGTCAATCAAACTTTAAACGTGACTTTGTCCAAATTACAATTAAACACGTCAATCAAACTTTAAACGTGACTTTGTCCAAATTACAATTAAACACGTCCATCAAACTTGTTTCCTTCTAAACGTGAGTTTGTCCAAATTACAATTAAACACGTCAATCAAACTTTAAACGTGACTTTGTCCAAATTACAATCAAACACGTCAATCAAACTTTAAACGTGACTTTGTCCAAATTACAATTAAACACGTCAATCAAACTTTAAACGTGACTTTGTCCAAATTACAATTAAACACGTCAATCAAACTTTAAACATGACTTTGTCCAAATTACAATTAAACACGTCCATCAAACTTGTTTCCTTCTAAACGTGACTTTGTCCAAATTACAATTAAACACGTCAATCAAACTTTAAACGTGAGTTTAAACACGTCCATCAAACTTGTTTCCTTCTAAACGTGACTTTGTCCAAATTACAATTAAACATGTCAATCAAACTCAGAACGGGATTCCAAATGTGTAAAGCTGCTGTGCCTGGTCACACAGGAAGTGGCGAGGGAGAAGAACTTCACAATAATAACCGGCATAGCTCGGTTGGTAGAGTGGCCGTGCCAGCAACTTGAGGGTTGCAGGTTCGATTCCCGCTTCCGCCATCCTAGTCACTGCCGTTGTGTCCTTGGGCAAGACACTTTACCCACCTGCTCCCAGTGCCAACCACCCTGGTTTAAATGTAACTTAGATATTGGGTTTCACTATGTAAAGCGCTTTGAGTCACTAGAGAAAAGCGCTATATAAATATAATTCACTTCACTTCACTTTAATGTTGCAGAAGGATGGGAGAGTCTCGACTCATCGTTGAGGAGATGCTGGCGCTTTGTCTCCAAGGAATGGCAATGGAGGAAAGTGCCAGGACCACCGAGCTCGGTGAGTCTGCCCAAACACGTCTTAGTCACAAACATTCAAAGTTCATTCTTTACAAGACGTCTACACTTGTTGAAATACTTCCTAGCTTTGCGGCCTCAATTCACCCAAAATCATTTGGACGAGGTTACGTGGACTCGGGGTGGAGCGCCACAGTCTGGGCCCCAGAAACAAAAGCCCTAAAGAGTGGGAGGAGGGGCCAACACACACACAGGGGAGGGAATCTACGACTACTACAACACATGCATGATGCTGTGTAAAAGGAGAAATAAACACCTACTACTACAACACATGCATGATGCTGTGTAAAAGGAGAAATAAACACCTACTACTACAGCACATGCATGATGCTGTGTAAAAGGAGAAATAAACACCTACTACTACAACACATGCTTGATGCTGTGTAAAAGGAGAAATAAACACCTACTACTACAACACATGCTTGATGCTGTGTAAAAGGAGAAATAAACACCTACTACTACAACACATGCATGATGCTGTGTAAAAGGAGAAATAAACACCTACTACTACAACACATGCATGATGCTGTGTAAAAGGAGAAATAAACACCTACTACTACAACACATGCTTGATGCTGTGTAAAAGGAGAAATAAACACCTACTACTACAACACATGCATGATGCTGTGTAAAAGGAGAAATAAACACCTACTACTACAACACATGCTTGATGCTGTGTAAAAGGAGAAATAAACACCTACTACTACAACACATGCTTGATGCTGTGTAAAAGGAGAAATAAACACCTACTACTACAACACATGCATGATGCTGTGTAAAAGGAGAAATAAACACCTACTACTGCAACACATGCATGATGCTGTGTAAAAGGAGAAATAAACACCTACTACTACAACACATGCATGATGCTGTGTAAAAGGAGAAATAAACACCTACTACTACAACACATGCATGATGCTGTGTAAAAGGAGGAATAAACACCTACTACTACAACACATGCATGATGCTGTGTAAAAGGAGAAATAAACACCTACTACTACAACACATGCATGATGCTGTGTAAAAGGAGAAATAAACACCTACTACTACAACACATGCATGATGCTGTGTAAAAGGAGAAATAAACACCTACTACTACAACACATGCATGATGCTGTGTAAAAGGAGAAATAAACACCTACTACTACAACACATGCATGATGCTGTGTAAAAGGAGAAATAAACACCTACTACTACAACACATGCATGATGCTGTGTAAAAGGAGAAATAAACACCTACTACTACAACACATGCATGATGCTGTGTAAAAGGAGAAATAAACACCTACTACTACAACACATGCATGATGCTGTGTAAAAGGAGAAATAAACACCTACTACTACAACACATGCATGATGCTGTGTAAAAGGAGAAATAAACACCTACTACTACAACACATGCATGATGCTGTGTAAAAGGAGAAATAAACACCTACTACTACAACACATGCATGATGCTGTGTAAAAGGAGAAATAAACACCTACTACTACAACACATGCATGATGCTGTGTAAAAGGAGAAATAAACACCTACTACTACAACACATGCATGATGCTGTGTAAAAGGAGAAATAAACACCTACTACTACAACACATGCATGATGCTGTGTAAAAGGAGAAATAAACACCTACTACTACAACACATGCATGATGCTGTGTAAAAGGAGAAATAAACATCTCAGCCAACAAATAATACAGCACAGTCCAATATTCCCATGCAACTCAACGATACACAGCGATGATACCTTGTTTGGCATGAGAAGGATACAAAGCGATGATACTTTGTTTGGCATGAGAAGGATATATAGCAGTGATACTTTGTTTGGCATGAGAAGGATACATAGCGGTGATACTTTGTTTGGCATGAGAAGGATACAAAGCGATGATACTTTGTTTGGCATGAGAAGGATATATAGCAGTGATACTTTGTTTGGCATGAGAAGGATACATAGCGGTGATACTTTGTTTGGCATGAGAAGGATACAAAGCGATGATACTTTGTTTGGCATGAGAAGGATACATAGCGGTGATACTTTGTTTGGCATGAGAAGGATACAAAGCGATGATACTTTGTTTGGCATGAGAAGGATACATAGCGGTGATACTTTGTTTGGCATGAGAAGGATACATAGCGGTGATACTTTGTTTGGCATGAGAAGGATACAAAGCGATGATACTTTGTTTGGCATGAGAAGGATACATAGCGGTGATACTTTGTTTGGCATGAGAAGGATACATAGCAGTGATACTTTGTTTGGCATGAGAAGGATACATAGCGGTGATACTTTGTTTGGCATGAGAAGGATACATAGCAGTGATACTTTGTCATGAGAAGGATACACAGCAATGATACTTTGTTTGTCATGAGAAGGATACATAGCGATGATACTTTGGCATGAGAAGGATACAGGGGGGTGATACTGCTCAGGAAGTCCTTGTTGTGCACTGCTGGAAAGCGGGCTACGCTGCCCCCCGCTGGCCAAAGGAGAAAGTGCACCTCACAGTTGAATCCCAAAGTGAAGTACAACACTTCAATCAATCAATCAATGTTTGTTTATATAGCCCTACATTTATAGTTAATACTTTCAACAAAGTAGACATAAGAAATAGGCTGAAACACACATGTCAA
This sequence comes from Nerophis ophidion, assembly GCF_033978795.1. Lineage (NCBI taxonomy): Eukaryota > Metazoa > Chordata > Actinopteri > Syngnathiformes > Syngnathidae > Nerophis > Nerophis ophidion. Next base: position 72,455 of record NW_026907107.1, read on the forward strand.
AACTATCCATCTTTTCTAAGCGTTCCCAGCAGCCGGAGCGCTGGCTACTTACACCTTTTATTATTTGTTCAATTCAAAGAAATGTCTTGTCATCAGACGAGAGACACGATAGGAAAAATCCCTCTGACTGGCGTAGAAAGGGCACTTTGACCTCTAGGATGGTCAGATGAAAGGTCACAAGGCCAGGGCAAGGGACTACTAAATCAAGATAAGAGAGAGATTCTGACCGGCTCCGAGTACTAGCTCCAGTCCACGTCTGCCACCAGACCAAGGTCACTGAGCAGAGACTAAGTTTGTACCTCCTTGCTACAGGATATGGAATGTTCAGTCCTCATGTTCTCCAGGTCCAAGTCCTCATGTTCTCCAGGTCCAAGTCCAATGATAATATGCTGGAAAAGTCCATTCATGCTCAAGTCGTACAGAAGTTTCTTTAGCGCAAAAATAGGACTAAAGTGCTTTCATTTGCACTTGAATTTTAATGACAGTTTTGTTCAACATTCTTATTGCTACCATGATATCATTTTATGAAAAAAGAGGATTATTTGAGTCCCCTCAGTTTATTTGGTTAGTACACATTTTTCTAATCAGCCTGACCTAAGCCTAAAGTATGTTTCATCATCTTTGTGATGAGCACATTTGTATGATCATTTGACGAGGTGGTCAGCTGTTTGGAGGTCACATGCCGTTGTTGAGGGTCATCAAAATCAGGAGTAAGATGACTCATTCAGTGTTAACCCTATTGGAGTGGGCCCCGGGCCCCGGGCCCCTCTGTAGTGGAACACTTGTGTCCCCAGCTGGAAAAGGTTAGGAAACCATATTGGACTTCGCATAACTTGGAATCAGAACAAAGTGTGAGATTGGAACTCCTATTTGAAATCTTCTCATGGAAATACGAAGGAAGAAGATGAAATGACATTCTAGAGAACCTTTTAAAGAAGTAGAAGATGAAATGACATTCTAGAGAACCTTTTAAAGAAGTAGAAGATGAAATGAAATTCTAGAGAACCTTTTAAAGAAGTAGAAGATGAAATGACATTCTAGACAACCTTTTAAAGAAGTAGAAGATGAAATGACATTCTAGAGAACCTTTTAAAGAAGTAGAAGATGAAATGACATTCTAGAGAACCTTTTAAAGAAGTAGAAGATGAAATGAAATTCTAGAGAACCTTTTAAAGAAGTAGAAGATGAAATGACATTCTAGACAACCTTTTAAAGAAGTAGAAGATAAAATGACATTCTAGAGAACCGTTTAAAGAGGTAAAAGATGAAATGACATTCTAGAGAACCTTTTAAAGAAGTAGAAGATGAAATGACATTCTAGACAACCTTTTAAAGAAGTAGAAGATGAAATGACATTCTAGAGAACCGTTTAAAGAGGTAAAAGATTAAATGACATTCTAGAGAACCTTTTAAAGAAGTAGAAGATGAAATGACATTCTAGAGAACCTTTTAAAGAAGTAGAAGATGAAATGACATTCTATACAACCTTTTAAAGAAGTAGAAGATGAAATGACATTCTAGAGAACCGTTTAAAGAAGTAGAAGATGAAATTACATTCTACAGAACCTTTTAAAGAAGTAGAAGATGAAATGACATTCTAGAGAACCTTTTAAAGAAGTAGAAGATGAAATGACATTCTAGAGAACCTTTTAAAGAAGTAGAAGATGAAATGACATTCTAGAGAACCTTTTAAAGAAGTAGAAGATGAAATGACATTCTAGAGAACCTTTAAAGAAGTAGAAGACATAAATGTAGAATTAGACGTGACATTCTAGAGAACCGTTTAAAGAGGTAAAAGATGAAATGACATTCTAGAGAACCTTTTAAAGAAGTAGAAGATGAAATGACATTCTAGAGAACCTTTTAAAGCAGTAGAAGATGAAATGACATTCTAGAGAACCTTTTAAAGCAGTAGAAGATGAAATGACATTCTAGAGAACCTTTAAAGAAGTAGAAGACATAAATGTAGAATTAGACGTGACATTCTAGAGAACCTTTAAAGAAGTAGAAGACATAAATGTAGAATTAGACGTGACATTCTAGAGAACCTTTAAAGAAGTAGAAGACATAAATGTAGAATTAGACGTGACATTCTAGAGAACCTTTAAAGAAGTAGAAGACATAAATGTAGAATTAGACGTGACATTCTAGAGAACCTTTAAAGAAGTAGAAGACATAAATGTAGAATTAGACGTGACATTCTAGAGAACCTTTAAAGAAGTAGAAGACATAAATGTAGAATTAGACGTGACATTCTAGAGAACCTTTAAAGAAGTAGAAGACATAAATGTAGAATTAGACCTGACATTCTCGAGAACCTTTAAAGAAGTAGAAGACATAAATGTAGAATTAGACGTGACATTCTCGAGAACCTTTAAAGAAGTAGAAGACATAAATGTAGAATTAGACGTGACATTCTCGAGAACCTTGAGCATCTGCCGTTCAGAGTTCCTGGAAGTGGTGAACAACTTTGAGAGCTTCCGGAAGCGATGGCTGCAGGCGGAGTTGGAGATGAAGAAGTACAAGGAGCTGCTGGTCAAGTCGGACGTGGCCAAAGCTGCTCTGGAGGTCAAACTGAAGCACGCCCGCAACCAGCTGGACGTGGAAATGAAGAAGCGCTACAAGATGGAGGGTGACTACCATTACCTGGCAAGGAACTTTCTTTCTTCATCCTTGCTTCCAAAAAAAGACCTGAACGTGGCTCTGTGCTGACTGAGATCCATGCTTTTATTCTGACAGCAGCGGCAGATGCAGCTCATGTGCGACATCCTGGTTCACGACAGCAGATCCAGCGCCTGCTTGAACGAGGAGCAGAGATCTCTTCTGGCCGCCTTCGACCACAAAGGACCCAACGTGACTCTGCAGCGCAGCAGCAAACGGTGACATGACTGATGTGTGTGACCCTTTCAAAGTAAAAGTTGCATAAATCAACTATTTCTGCTTCAGATTGTCTGCCATCGACGAGTCATCCTTCTTGTCGCACTCCGACATCAGCTACGACCGGACAGATGACGACATGGTAAAGTTGTGATCGCACGCTACTTTGGCTCGCTAAGCTCGTCTTCTTGGACTTTTTAGGACCTGGACTCTGCTGTCATCAAACCTCTGCGCTCGCGTGCGCGAGAGAGGAGGGTAATCTCACCTTCCCACTGACCGGCTGGACACCAAACAGGAAGTTTCTCAAACAATTCCAAAATGTTTCTCTGCTTCTAGCGCACGTCCATGAGTGTCAGCCTTGCTGCCCCCGTAGGAAGGCTCGGGCGAGGCGGCAATATTTCTGCCGAGCTCCTGGAGTCCAAAACCCTGGGCAAGGTAGGAAAACAAAATATGAGGATGATAACTGTTACAATAACCATACATATCTACATACATATACACACGTATATCGTCAATGTGTATGTGGGTGGAACCAAAATATGAGGACAATCAATCAATCAATCAATCAATGATTTTTTATATAGCCCTACATCACTAGTGTCTCAAAGGGCTGCACAAACCACAAAACAAACCACTCTGACATCCTCGGTAGGGCCCACATAAGGGCAAGGAAAACTCACACCCAGTGGGACATCGGTGACAATGATGACTATGAAAAACCTTGGAGAGGGCCGCATATGTGGGCAACCCCCCATTGTTTAATTTCATTAGAACACGCCTCCAGCTGACTACAGTCCGGCATGTTGGTCAGCTTTAGGGGCATGTAGAGTTGGGTGTCATCAGCATAACAGTGAAAGCTAACATGTATGATGTCACCTAGCGGCAGCATGTAGATGCTGAAGAGTGCAGGGCCAAGGACCGAACCCTGGGGAACTCCACACGTTACCTTAACATAGTCCGAGGTCACACTGTTATGGGAGACGCACTGCATCCTGTCAGTAAGATAAGAGTCAAACCAAGACAGGGTTAAGTCTGACATACCAATTCGTGTTTTGATACGTTCTAATAAAATGTTATGATCGACGGTATCAAAAGCAGCGCTAAGATCGAGGAGCAGCAATATAAATGACGCATCAGAATCCATCATTAGAAATGGATCATTAGTCATTTTTGCGAGGGCTGTCTCAGTAGAGTGATTTGCCCTGAAACCGGATTGAAAGGTTTCACATAGATTGTTAGACGCTTAGTGTTCATTTAGCTGCTCTGCAACAATTTTTTTTGAGGATTTTTGAAATAAAGGGAAGGTGAGACACCGGTCGCTAGTTTACCATGAGGTCAGGATCGAAGTTAGGTCTTTTAAGGAGAGGATGAATAACCGCTTTTTTGAATGCTAGGGGAACAGTGCCCGAGGAAAGTGATAAGTTTATAATATTTAGCACTGATGGACCTAATAATACAAAGAGCTCCTTGATAAGTTTCCCAGGAATTGGGTCGAGTAAACATGTTGTTTGTTTTATTCCATTTACACGTTGTAACAATTCTTTTAATGTTATTTCCTCAAAACAAGAGAAAGAGAAAGGGCAGTATATACCGTCGTATCTGTGTTAATAGAACCCAGTTGTAGCTGGGACGCATTGTCTTTAATCTCCTTTCTAATGACTTCAATTTTCTTATTAAAGAATGTCATAAAGTCATCAGCTGAGTGGGTGGAGCTACTGGAAGGAGTCCCTTGTTGGGTTAGCAATGCTACCGTACTAAACAAAAATTTAAGATCGTTTTTATTAAGGTGGATGAGATTTGAGTAATATTTAGCTTTAGCTAACGTAAGCATGTGTTTATAAGTTATTAAACTATCACTCCATGCTTGATGGTGCACCTCAAGTTTAGTCGTGCGCCATTTGCGTTCCAGCTTTCTACATAATAATTTCTGAGCTCTAGTTTCTTCTGTAAACCATGGGGTACACTGTTTTGGAGCCTTTTTTAACTTCAGCGGTGCTATACTATCAATGGTTTGGCGCAGGGCGTTGTTAAAGTTGTTAGTGAGGTTATCAATAGAGCCCACATACTTTGGGAATGGTGCCATTACCGAGGGCTTTAGGCCAGCAACAGTTGTCGTTGTGGCAGTATTAATGTTGCGGCTGCTGTAGCAGTTATTATTATTATTCGCTTGACGAACATGAGTATGAACCTCAAATTTTATACGGTAATGATCCAACATTACTTTAGTATACGGGAGTATCATAACTTTGGAAACGGTGATACCCCTGACAAGCACTAGGTCTATCGTATTACTGTTGCGATGCGTGGGTTCATTTATTATTTGTGTAAAACCACAGCTATCTATTATAGTCTGGAACGCCACGCATGGTGGGTCCGATGGGGTATTCATATGGATATTAAAGTCCTTCATTATAATTATATTATCGGCGTGCGTCATTAGATCAGCAACGAACTCTGAGAATTCATTGATAAAGTCCGAATAGGGCCCTGGGGGGCGGTAGATAACAGCCAGGTATAAAGGCAGCGGTGTGACATACCTCATAGTAAGCACCTCAAACGATTTATATGTATTATTTATGTTAGGACTTAGGTTAAAGTTTTTGTTTATTAGTGCGACCCTCCACCCCTTTTAAGGGGACAGGCAATATGCGCATACGTTTAGTTAGGAGGAGATGCCTCATTTAGCGCAAAAAAGTCGTCTGGTTTAAGCCAGGTCTCGCTGAGACTGATGACGTTAAGATTGTTGTCTATAATGACCTCATTAACTAATAACGTTTTGGGAGACAATGATCTTACGGTATGTTTAAAAAGCCTATAATATAGGTAGTGGGCTGTTTTTTAAGGAGTTTTTGATCAAATTATCCGTTGTAGCAATATCAATAATGTCGCGTTTATTATGCGTAGTGCACTTCAAATAATTACGACTATATCTAGGAATAGATATGACGGGAATTTTATGATTGTTTGCTTGGTGCTTTGATAAACTGAACACATCATAATTTGCCACCTTAGTAGAACGCATGTCCAACTCTGAAACAGTCATAGCAGAAAAAACTTGTCTAACATAACTGACTCCTTACCTAGACCAGTAGGCTCATGCCTTCGATTTAGATCCGGCTTCAGGATGGAGGGAAGGGGTGTTCTGTGGGGATTAGCCTTTAGCTTTGTTGTTAGCCCCGCTCGTCATCCGCTTTTCTGCTTCTGATCACACCGCTTGCGTCTGTTCCATAGACGGCCTCCGCTGGTACTATACTCCGCTGCTTCACAGGCCGCTGGATGTAGCCGGCGAAGTATTCCCATGCTAGCTAGTAGGTCCAATAACTCTTGCAACAAGTGTACATATCTACATACATATACACACATATATCGTCAATATGTATGTGGCTGGAACCAAAATATGAGGACAGTAACTGTTGCAACAAGCGTACATATCTACATACATATACACACATATATCGTCAATATGTATGTGGCTGGAACCAAAATATTAGGACAATAACTTTTGCAACAAGCGTACATATCTACATACATATACACACATATATTGTCAATATGTATGTGGCTGGAACCAAAATATTAGGACAATAACTTTTGCAACAAGCGTACATATCTACATACATATACACACATATATTGTCAATATGTATGTGGCTGGAACCAAAATATGAGAACAATAACTTTTGCAACAAGCGTACATATGTACATACATATACACACATATATCGTCAATACGTATGTGGCTGGAACCAAAATATGAGGACAATAACTCTTGCAACAAGCGTACATATCTACATACATATACACACATATATCGTCAATATGTATGTGGGAAAAAGGCAAACCATTAGAAAACGGTGCTAACTTTATTTCATGTTTGAATTGAAGTTGAAATGTGAAAGTAATTAGTGACAAAGTCATTCCAAAGTTTTAATTTGTCATCATTTGCATCACCATGGCTTCCACTTTTGGAAGAGCCAAATGTTCAAAGTGTTGATGAGCTGACTTTGTCAGCTAGACTTTGCTGGAAGGAAGGAAGGGGGGGGGGCAATGACCCCAGGCAACGTGCTTTATCAGTATCATCCCTGATAAAGCTCCCTTCCAAAACGTCTTCCTTGTTCCTGACGTCCTCATTTTCATTTGTAAAGACTTTTGAGTCTTTTTGGCACTCCGCTCTTGAACGACTGTTGCTGATCAACTTAAAAGTATTACTGATTTTACTTTCATTTCAGTTTTCAGTATCAAACGGTTCCAGTCGGTCTAAAAGTTAGTGTACTCTGAGCAAATGAAGCGCTTCAAACCTTTAGTGTTGGACTCTGAAGAATGTTGTCTGAAGTGGATGTATATTCCTCAATGTTCTGCAGAGGTGTACTTGCTACTATTTGGAGTGGCGGTGGGAGCTTTTCTTCTTCCTAAAAGAAAGCAAACATTAGTTTTCCAGAAGTCCTTGACTTGATCCTCCTCAAGCTCAGGTCGCTTGCAAGTCGTGGAAGTAAACCTTAGAAAATGTTTGGACCTCAGGAGGTGGAGACCATGGTCAGGGCGTCGGTGGAGATCCCCGAGACCGGCGGTGAGGTTCCCTTGGCGGTCGGCGTCCTGCGGGAGGAAGCAGGCACTTCCACGCAGGAGACTGCTGGAGGTTTGACAACATCAGCATTAGAAAACATGAACCCACAATTAAGTGCCTTGCTCAAGGGCCACATGTGTTGCTTGACGATCCACAGACCAAAGGTCCGTGTGGGACCAAGTGCAGATGAGAAAACACCTCTTCCTCTCCAAGACGGTGAGTTCTCTTGGCCGCATCCCAACTTCCTGTTCCCTCAGCAGCTCCTTCCTCCCTCAGGTGATCCGCCCCGAGATGTGTCTGCCTTGCGGAAAAAGAATCCGCTTTGGCAAGATGGCGCTCAAGTGCAGAAAGTGCCGCACTGTCGCTCATCCCGAGTGCAAGCAGAAGTGTGGCGAAAGCTGCCCCGATGGCGTGGCGCCAACAGGAAATGCTGAGATGGTGAGCTCTTCTCACTAAACCGCCGCATGGCAGAGGCCCACCTTCTGTTCTCCCGACCAGGACTGCCTGGAGGCTTTGGCTCCTCCCACTCATCCCAGGGTTCCTGCGCTGGTCATGGAGTGTGTGCGAGAGATCGAGAGGCGGGGCTTACAGGAGGTGAGCTCAGTGCCTCCAGACTGTCCCAGGCTTGCAGCGAGACCTCTACAGGGTTCCTGGTGTCCAGACTCAGACTGTCCTATGTTTGCAGCGAGGCCTCTACAGGGTTCCTGGTGGCGAGCGGCAGGTGAAGGAGTTGCGGGATCGCTTCCTGGCTGCTAAAACGCCGCTTCAGCTGGGGAAGGTTGCAGACATCCACGTGGTCTGTGGCGTCCTCAAAGATTTCCTGAGGAAGCTCAAAGAACCACTGGTCACCTTCCGGCTCCATCGCAACTTCATGGAAGCTTCTGGTACGGTATTGGCCCCGCCCGCACGACCACACCATGATGTCATAACTTCAACCTGCTTCTTGTCAGAGATGAGCGACGAGCATCACTCGTCGGCCGCCATGTTTCAAGCCGTCGCTGAGCTGCCCAAGTCCAACCGAGACACGCTGGCCTTCCTCATGCTTCACTTCCACAAGTCAGTCCTACGTCTCTACGTGTGTGTGAGATATCATGTGCGATACAGGCCGCCTCTCTACCTGTGTGCGCGATACAAGCAGTGTGTTTACTTGTCTGTGAATCCATGTGCGATACAAGCAGGCCAGTAGCGTGTTTACGTGTGTGTGATATGTGCGATACAAGCCGGCCAGCAGCATGTTGACTTGTGTGAGATATCATGTGCGATACAAGCAGTCCAGCAGCGTGTTTACTTGTGTGTGCGTGATATCATGTATGATACAAGCAGGCCAGCAGTGTGTTTACTTGTGTGATATCATGAGTCATACAAGCAGTCCAGCAGTGTTTACTTGTGTGATATCATGTTGATACAAGCAGGCCAGCAGTGTGTTTACTTCTGTGATATCATGTGTGATACAAGCCGGACAGCAGCATGTTTACTTGTGTGGGATATCATGTGCGATAGAAGCAGTCCAGCAGCGTGTTTACTTGTGTGTGTGTGTGTGTGATATCATGTGTGATACAAACTGCCCAGAAGTGTTTACTTATGTGATACAAGCAGTCCAGCAGTGTGTTTACTTGTGTGATATCATGTATGTTACAAACAGGCCAGCAGTGTGTTTACTTGTGATATCATGTATGATACAAGCAGTCTAGCAGCATGTTTACTTTTGTTTGTGTGTGTGTGTGTGTGTGTGTGTGTGTGTGTGTGTGTGTGTGTGTCTGTCTGTGATATCATGTGCAATACAAGCAAGCCTGCAGAATGTTTACTTGTGTGATACAAGCAGAGTGTTTACTTTTGTGTGTGATATCATGTTAAAGTTAAAGTACCAATGATTGTCACGCACGCACACACACACACACGCACGCACACACACACACACACACACACACACACACACTAGGTGTGGCGAAATGATCCTCTGCATTTGACCCATCACCCTTGATCACCCCCTTTGAGGTGAGGGGAGCAGTGGGCAGCAGCGGTGGCCACACCCAGTGCGATACAAGCAGAGTGTTTATTTGTGCAAAGCTGAGATGTTAACATCTAAATGTCCTCCAATAAACACACAATTTCTTCCATTTTACTTAAGTCATTTACAAAGTGTAAACATGCTAGGCTATAGGCTACGAGGAGCTAGCAGCTACACAACAGCTAAGCACACAATAGCGTAATAGTAGAGCAATAAAATGTGTCAACACCAACAAGTATCAACTAGTTCCAGTTCCACACAGTAGTGTATGAGAGACTTATCAAAGGTGTCCGCATCATTCATCTTCAAGTTGAATAAGTTGAATCATTGTGGCCACTAGGTGTCACCAAAGAACAATTGCTACTCCACTTCAACTGAAAGACAGCATATTGCAGACAGTTACTAATAAACAGTGGAGTATTTTTCATGTTGTGTGTTTGACTCTTTTCACTTGATGCAACATTGCACACTCCCAAATGATCCAGCTGATATCCTAGTCACATGAGAAGTCACCAAGACAATTTGATAGTAGTTTAGACAAGTTATCAGGAGTTTCAGGAAAGGAACTCCTTCTTAATGCTTGGTAGAAACAGGAAGTCATCCACGACTCCTTCCTGTCCCTGTATTCAGGAGAGGTATACTTCTCCAGACTTTCAGGGTCTTCAGTCCACAAAGCTTCTTACTTTCCCTTTCAGGGTGATGCAGAGTCCTCTGTGTCAGATGGACCACAAGAACTTGTCTCGGGTGTTTGGACCCACTCTGGTGGGGCACGGCATGTCTGAACCCTCGCCGTCGACCATCATGCAGGACACAAACGTGCAGCCCAAGGTCGGCGGCCTCCTCAGGCCTGGACTCTTTTGGGTTTTTTCTCCCCTGTTGACTCTGTGCTTTTTCAGGTCATCTGTCGCTTGTTGTCTCTCCCAGAAGACTACTGGAGGCGGGTCCTGAGTGTCCAGACAAAAACCACCAACCCTGCCCCAGGTACGCTTTCACTTCTTCCCTCCAAAACCATGGTCTCCTTCCAACGGCTGCCAACAGGAAGTGTGTCTTCAGCTCGCTTCTTCAAGCCGCTAACCTCTCCTGAGATGAAGAGCTACACGGCCCTGGGCTCCAATCCGGGTCGCATCAAAAACTTGGGCAGTGCTTTCAGCAAGTAAGAAGCTTGATGATGATGATAATGTCATCTTATTGATTACTCACGTTGTTGTTAGGATGTCATCTTACTGATCACTCACGTTATGTCATCTTACTGATCACTCATGTTGTTATGAGCTCTTACTGATCACTCATGTTGTTATGTCATCTTACTGATCACTCATGTTGTTATGTCATCTTACTGATCACTCACGTGATGATGATGATGTCATCTTACTGATCACTCATGTTGTTATGTCATCTTACTGATCACTCATGTTGTTATGTCATCTTACTGATCACTCATGTTGTTATGTCATCTTACTGATCACTCATGTTATGTCATCTTACTGATCACTCATGTTGTTATGTCATCTTACTGATCACTCATGTTGTTATGTCATCTTACTGATCACTCATGTTGTTATGTCATCTTACTGATCACTCATGTTGTTATGTCATCTTACTGATCACTCATGTTGTTATGTCATCTTACTGATCACTCATGTTGTTATGTCATCTTACTGATCACTCATGTTGTTATGTCATCTTACTGATCACTCATGTTGTTATGTCATCTTACTGATCACTCATGTTGTTATGTCATCTTACTGATCACTCATGTTGTTATGTCATCTTACTGATCACTCATGTTGTTATGTCATCTTACTGATCACTCATGTTGTTATGTCATCTTACTCATCACTCATGTTATGTCATCTTACTGATCACTCATGTTGTTATGTCATCTTACTCATCACTCATGTTGTTATGTCATCTTACTGATCACTCATGTTGTTATGTCATCTTACTGATCACTCACGTGATGATGATGTCATCTTACTGATCACTCATGTTGTTATGTCATCTTACTGATCACTCATGTTGTTATGTCATCTTACTGATCACTCATGTTGTTATGTCATCTTACTCATCACTCATGTTGTTATGTCATCTTACTGGTCACTCATGTTGTTATGTCATCTTACTGATCACTCATGTTGTTATGTCATCTTACTGATCACTCATGTTGTTATGTCATCTTACTGATCACTCATGTTGTTATGTCATCTTACTGATCACTCATGTTGTTATGTCATCTTACTCATCACTCATGTTGTTATGTCATCTTACTGATCACTCATGTTGTTATGTCATCTTACTGATCACTCATGTTGTTATGTCATCTTACTGATCACTCATGTTGTTATGTCATCTTACTGATCACTCATGTTGTTATGTCATCTTACTGATCACTCATGTTGTTATGTCATCTTACTGATCACTCATGTTGTTATGTCATCTTACTGATCACTCATGTTGTTATGTCATCTTACTGATCACTCATGTTGTTATGTCATCTTACTGATCACTCACGTGATGATGATGATGTCATCTTACTGATCACTCATGTTGTTATGTCATCTTACTGATCACTCATGTTGTTATGTCATCTTACTCATCACTCATGTTATGTCATCTTACTGATCACTCATGTTGTTATGTCATCTTACTCATCACTCATGTTGTTATGTCATCTTACTGATCACTCATGTTGTTATGTCATCTTACTGATCACTCATGTTGTTATGTCATCTTACTGATCACTCATGTTGTTATGTCATCTTACTGATCACTCACGTGATGATGATGTCATCTTACTGATCACTCACGTGATGATGATGTCATCTTACTGATCACTCACGTGATGATGATGTCATCTTACTGATCACTCACGTGATGATGATGTCATCTTACTGATCACTCACGTGATGATGATGTCATCTTACTGATCACTCACGTGATGATGATGTCATCTTACTGATCACTCACGTGATGATGATGTCATCTTACTGATCACTCACGTGATGATGATGTCATCTTACTGATCACTCATGTTGTGATGATGATGATGTCATCTTACTGATCACTCACGTTGTGTCATCTTACTGATCACTCACGTGATGATGATGTCATCTTACTGATCACTCATGTTGTTATGTCATCTTACTGATCACTCATGTTGTTATGTCATCTTACTGATCACTCACGTGATGATGATGTCATCTTACTGATCACTCATGTTGTTATGTCATCTTACTGATCACTCATGTTGTTATGTCATCTTACTGATCACTCACGTGATGATGATGTCATCTTACTGATCACTCACGTGATGATGATGTCATCTTACTGATCACTCACGTGATGATGATGTCATCTTACTGATCACTCACGTGATGATGATGTCATCTTACTGATCACTCACGTGATGATGATGTCATCTTACTGATCACTCACGTGATGATGATGTCATCTTACTGATCACTCACGTGATGATGATGTCATCTTACTGATCACTCACGTGATGATGATGTCATCTTACTGATCACTCATGTTGTGATGATGATGATGTCATCTTACTGATCACTCACGTTGTGTCATCTTACTGATCACTCACGTGATGATGATGTCATCTTACTGATCACTCACGTGATGATGATGTCATCTTACTGATCACTCATGTTGTTATGTCATCTTACTGATCACTCATGTTGTTATGTCATCTTACTGATCACTCACGTGATGATGATGTCATCTTACTGATCACTCATGTTGTTATGTCATCTTACTGATCACTCATGTTGTTATGTCATCTTACTGATCACTCACGTGATGATGATGTCATCTTACTGATCACTCACGTGATGATGATGTCATCTTACTGATCACTCACGTGATGATGATGTCATCTTACTGATCACTCATGTTGTGATGATGATGATGTCATCTTACTGATCACTCATGTTGTGATGATGATGATGTCATCTTACTGATCACTCATGTTGTGATGATGATGATGTCATCTTACTGATCACTCACATTGTGATGATGATGATGTCATCTTACTGATCACTCATGTTATGTCATCTTACTGATCACTCATGTTGTTATGTCATCTTACTGATCACTCATGTTGTTATGTCATCTTACTGATCACTCATGTTGTTATGTCATCTTACTGATCACTCATGTTGTTATGTCATCTTACTGATCACTCATGTTGTTATGTCATCTTACTGATCACTCATGTTGTTATGTCATCTTACTGATCACTCATGTTGTTATGTCATCTTACTGATCACTCACGTTATGTCATCTTACTGATCACTCATGTTGTGATGATGATGATGTCATCTTACTGATCACTCATGTTGTGATGATGATGATGTCATCTTACTGATCACTCACGTTGTGATGATGATGATGTCATCTTACTGATCACTCATGTTATGTCATCTTACTGATCACTCATGTTGTTATGTCATCTTACTGATCACTCATGTTGTTATGTCATCTTACTGATCACTCATGTTGTTATGTCATCTTACTGATCACTCATGTTGTTATGTCATCTTACTGATCACTCATGTTGTTATGTCATCTTACTGATCACTCATGTTGTTATGTCATCTTACTGATCACTCATGTTGTTATGTCATCTTACTGATCACTCACGTGATGATGATGTCATCTTACTGATCACTCACGTGATGATGATGTCATCTTACTGATCACTCACGTGATGATGATGTCATCTTACTGATCACTCACGTGATGATGATGTCATCTTACTGATCACTCACGTGATGATGATGTCATCTTACTGATCACTCACGTGATGATGATGTCATCTTACTGATCACTCACGTGATGATGATGTCATCTTACTGATCACTCACGTGATGATGATGTCATCTTACTGATCACTCACGTGATGATGATGTCATCTTACTGATCACTCACGTGATGATGATGTCATCTTACTGATCACTCACGTGATGATGATGTCATCTTACTGATCACTCATGTTGTGATGATGATGATGTCATCTTACTGATCACTCACGTTGTGTCATCTTACTGATCACTCACGTGATGATGATGTCATCTTACTGATCACTCATGTTGTTATGTCATCTTACTGATCACTCACGTGATGATGATGTCATCTTACTGATCACTCACGTGATGATGATGTCATCTTACTGATCACTCACGTGATGATGATGTCATCTTACTGATCACTCATGTTGTGATGATGATGATGTCATCTTACTGATCACTCATGTTGTGATGATGATGATGTCATCTTACTGATCACTCATGTTGTGATGATGATGATGTCATCTTACTGATCACTCACATTGTGATGATGATGATGTCATCTTACTGATCACTCATGTTATGTCATCTTACTGATCACTCATGTTGTTATGTCATCTTACTGATCACTCACGTTGTTATGTCATCTTACTGATCACTCACGTTGTTATGTCATCTTACTGATCACTCACGTGGTGATGATGTCATCGTACTGATCACTCACATTGTGATGATGATGATGTCATCTTACTGATCACTCACGTTGTGATGATGATGATGTCATCTTACTGATCACTCATGTTGTGATGATGATGTCATCTTGCTGGTCACTCACGTTGTGATGATGATGATGTCATCTTACTGATCACTCACGTTGTGATGATGATGATGTCATCTTACTGATCACTCATGTTGTGATGATGATGATGTCATCTTACTGATCACTCACGTTGTGATGATGATGATGTCATCTTACTGATCACTCATGTTGTGATGATGATGATGTCATCTTACTGATCACTCACGTTGTGATGATGATGATGTCATCTTACTGATCACTCATGTTGTGATGATGATGATGTCATCTTACTGATCACTCACGTTGTGATGATGATGATGTCATCTTCCTGATCACTCACGTTGTGATGATGATGTTGATGATGTCATCTTGCTGGTCACTCACGTTGTTTCCTTGACCAGTGGGCGAGCTGAGCCGGGGAAGAAGTTCTTCACGTCGCCCAGCTGACACTTTTACTTAAGG
The DNA here is from genome assembly GCF_033978795.1 of Nerophis ophidion. Classification (NCBI taxonomy): domain Eukaryota; kingdom Metazoa; phylum Chordata; class Actinopteri; order Syngnathiformes; family Syngnathidae; genus Nerophis; species Nerophis ophidion. Next base: position 87,964 of record NW_026907107.1, read on the forward strand.
CAACGCAACTGAATAAAAGATGAAACTTGCAATTGAAAGAAAGAATGTTTTTTGCTTGCTCAGCCGCTGAAAGGTTCAAATGAAAAATCCCAAGAAGATTTGTGGATGGGAATTGTTATCAGAATGAAATCATTTGTTCATTTCTGTTCTGTAGGTTGAAATGTTTTAGATATTGTAGCAGATCAATTGCAATTATTGCATCTGTTCTAAAACAAGTTATTACGCTCTGTTTTATGCAGAGGTGTACTTCTAACAATCCCGGAGACAAAAGATACTATTCATCTTAAAGAGGACATCATTTTCAGAAGGTGGAAGCAAAAGTTGATCAATGATGGGAGGTGGAGTGAGTCTGTGGAAGGTCAAAGGTCAACACAAAGAAGACTGACTGACACCATCTTGATACTTCATTTGACTCTCTTTCAGTCTTTTATTTTGAAGCATCCTGGGGTTCCAAAACAAGTGCATGAAGTTGTGCAAAACGTAACAAGACAGTTTGGAGCGTCAGTCACAAACTTGGTACCGTGAAAGAAGACGACACTCTGCATTATATGGAAAACATCATCTTTTAGCCTTTCAACTGTTGTCACTTTTCTTCACGTCAAAGTGAAAGTATGGCTTAAGCAGTGCAAAAAGTCAACATTTGAAATCATTTGCACATAAACATCATTAAAGGAGAATTGTACTTTTTAATGTTTTCTATCCTTACGTAAGACCAGAACACATGTTTTCTTTTGTTATGCATTCAAAGTGGTAAAGTACATCCAGAATGGGGTGGCTAACAATATTGCAGCCACAAAACTCTCCAACAAGTGCCAACAATCTTCCATTGACATGTCCTGACCTGAATATTAACAAGTTGTAGCCTTATTGTTGAGTGCTTTTAGCAGCGCCGTGATCATAGCTCGCCCACTAGCTTATGCTGCTATATTGACATACTCAGCTGCTGCATGGCCTCTGAGTTGGTGAAAGTTACTTTTACTTGATAAAACATCTCTCTTACCTGGATAGCAGAAGCTTGTGGACATAAACCCACAATTTACACCCGGAGATGGCCAGAAAGACAGGGAAATATGCTGTTTTTTAACCTTATGTGAGGTTGATGTAAAGGGGAAGTTCTAAACATGCCATCAGTCTTTATCCCAGTGAGAGCAGACATGGTACAGTAAGTGATTGCTTTATCATATTGGTACTTTGTATATGTACGTTGTGATTTTGTCGAAAATGAATACGACGCCATCGTGTGCTTAAAATGATCAAAATATGTAAACATTACATGTTATGAATGTTTCTACATGACATATGTACTTACATCATGTATATATTACATGTTATTATGAATGTTACTACATGACATATATACTTACATCATGTATATATTACATGTTATTATGAATGTTACTAGATACTACATATATACTTACATCATGTATATATTACATGTTATTATGAATGTTACTAGATACTACATATATACTTACATCATGTATATATTACATGTTATTATGAATGTTACCATATTACATGTTATGAATGTTATTACATATATAATCACATGTATATATTACATGTTATGAATGTTACTACATGACATAAATACTTACATCATGTATAACATGTTATTATGAATGTTACCATATTACATGTTATGAATGTTATTACATATATACTTACAGTGTGTATATAACATCTTGATGGAAGTTTTTGAAAGTTTTTAGAGTTCCTTATGGCAGGAATAGATCAAATGTCATTGCCTCCATTGTTAGCTGACTCTTGCTAGCGTTTATTTACAAGTTAGAATGCATAGAGAAGAAAAAGGTGTGTTGATTGGGATTGTGTATGAGGGACAACCTTGCTTGCAGTTCCTCCCCCTCACAGGCAGATGTGGATCTGCTTGGCGAGCTCTCGGTCCAGGTCGTGAATAAGACTGTCAAAGTCCTTCAGGCTGAGTCGGCAGCTAAACGGAGCATCAAAATCCAAGACGTCCTCCTCAAAGAGAGCTCCGCTTCCCGTTGGAAACCAAGCGGCGTGTTCCTCTACTCGCTCCTCCTGGCGTTCACCACCTGCCCAGCACAACATCCTTTTAGAGCCAAAAGACCTCAAGTGCAGGATGGCTTAGTCAGACAGGGAATATGAAACTAAGTTCCTGATGAACGTGAATCCTAATCTGAAGAAGTACTTCTTCACTGCATACAAGTTGTTTTTATTGTTATGAAGTCTTGAAAAGTTCACCTTCATCACTTTCACTTCCTGCCACCTCATCGTAATCAGCGTCCTGTGCTGACACGCCGTCTTGCCCGCAGACGCTCCAGTCGCCGGCGTAGCGGTTGATTGGCGGTGGACTGTCCAGGCGCGGGCCCCGGCGTGACACCACCACGTCCTCGGGACCAGGATGCAGGACGGCGGGAGGAGGAAGGTCTTGGCTGTTGTCTGCCGGGACTTGCTTGGCTGGCACTGAGGAAGAAAACATCCAAGTGGCCTTAAGAATGAAAAGCCCGCCCACCCACATCTCACCTGGCCACAGCTGCAGCAGGTAGTGCAAGGCCTCAATGTGGAGTTTGAAGTCCACCAAGTCCTGTCCTTGACACTTCATCCCTCCCTTCCAGGCCTCCTGCTTCAGCAGCACGGGTCCGAAGCAGACAGCCAGGTTTTGGGCCGTCATCCTGTTGGACGCGCTAAAGTTGGCCACGAGGCTGAGGTGGTCCAGCAGGTGAGACAAAGTGGCCTACAAGGGAGCAATCCCACAAAAGGATGAGCCTCAGTGGGACTTTGGCCGCTTAGTCGTGGTTCTCACCCTCTCCGGGGCGGGCAGGCAGGACAGAAGTGCGACCGTGTTGTGGGCTAGCTGGAGGTCGGGGCTGGTGGGTGGGGGTCGTAGGGTCATGGCTTCCTTGACCACCTCATACAAAGTGGAGGTGATGAGCGGGGATGGCAGCTCCCGCAGGTAGTCTTTCAGGACGCCTGTCCACAAAGCAGCAACTAAGTCCCGTTAAGGTCAATGAGACATCTGCTCCTAGCATGTGAAAAGTGCTGGACAATAATCAGATGAAAGACTTTGGACTTTGATGTCATGAAACCTTCATTTTGGACAATAAACAATGGAGTTGTCCCACTCTGGCTCCAATCAAACTCTTATTTTCATCACATTATTTTGTAAGTCATTCTGGTTCCTCTTCACCTAGGCAACACCTGACCAGGGAGCAGATGATGTTCCTCATTGGTCACCTGGACTTTTGAGCAACGTTTGCAGCCTCGTTCTTCGGACTTACACGTTATGGCTGAAGTGACCCCCCTCTCCCTCTTGCTGCCCATTGTATTCTCTATGCCGGACCACGGTCTCACTGATTGAGACCCGACAGGCGGCGCAGGTGTGCACTCACCTGTGAGAACATTGACGTCAGGATAGAGATCCTCACCGAGACAGACGGCTGAAGCGTTCCTCTCAAACCAATCCCTCAGCTCCTTTTTCCCCGCAGCAGAACCACAAAGTCTGTACAGACCCACGACCTGACAGCAGTTCCAAGAGAGGAAACTTTGGACTTCCATTCATCCCAGTTCTGAAGGCAAGACTACCTTCAGTCCTCTGCGTTCAATCTCGGCCACGGTCTTCAGGATGATCAAAGGAACTGCAGAGGCAGAACCTTCTTCCTCCACCAGATGCCGCAGTTCCACCCCAAACACTTTAGAGGGCGCTGTTGAGGTCCTGTCCAACTGTGAACAAGATCTGGGTCAATGAGAGTCCACCACTGCTTCGTTGTTGTTCTCAGGGATGGCTGCCGTTCACATTTCAAGCCACACCGTACCAATTCCCAGTACCGGTACCGGTACTTGACGGTACACATTTTCATATTCATGCTTTGAAGTACTTGCTTTCAAAATGTCCAGTTGTTATATTTTCTTCTGTTGTCACATTTTCAGTCTCATTGGCAAGCATTACATGAAGATAAAGTGACAGTCCAAGCATTACATGAAGATAAAGTGACAGTCCAAGCATTACATGAAGATAAAGTGACAGTCCAAGCATTACATGAAGATAAAGTGACAGTCCAAGCATTACATGAAGATAAAGTGACAGTCCAAGCATTACATGAAGATAAAGTGACAGTCCAAGCATTACATGAAGATAAAGTGACAGTCCAAGCATAACATGAAGATAAAGTGACAGTCCAAGCATTACATGAAGATAAAGTGACAGTCCAAGCATTACATGAAGATAAAGTGACAGTCCAAGCATTACATGAAGATAAAGTGACAGTCCAAGCATTACATGAAGATAAAGTGACAGTCCAAGCATTACATGAAGATAAAGTGACAGTCCAAGCATTACATGAAGATAAAGTGACAGTCCAAGCATTACATGAAGATAAAGTGACAGTCCAAGCATTACATGAAGATAAAGTGACAGTCCAAGCATTACATGAAGATAAAGTGACAGTCCAAGCATTACATGAAGATAAAGTGACAGTCCAAGCATTACATGAAGATAAAGTGACAGTCCAAGCATTACATGAAGATAAAGTGACAGTCCAAGCATTACATGAAGATAAAGTGACAGTCCAAGCATTACATGAAGATAAAGTGACAGTCCAAGACACTAGATGGCAGCAGTGTGTAGTTCAAGGTGTGTTGCACCCTCAAAAGTGTTAATCCACTAAGGATTGTACTTATTACACGGCAGCTGTTTGATTGTAACACGCATATTTAAAGACATTTAGAGGTGTTGAAATTGCGAATGCTACTTAGTAGCATGTCAATGGCAAAGCCAATAGATATTAGCATCAAGCTAGAGCACGTTCTAAAAGTGAAGCCTCATGTAAAAGTACTACATGACGTACTACATGTACATCATGTAGTGTGTGAAGTACTACCTGCACGTCATGTAGCGTGTGAAGTACTACCTGCACGTCATGTAGTGTGTGAAGTACTACCTGCACCTCATGTAGTGTGTGAAGTACTACCTGCACGTCATGTAGTGTGTGAAGTACTACCTGCACGTCATGTAGTGTGTGAAGTACTACCTGCACGTCATGTAGTGTGTGAAGTACTACCTGCACGTCATGTAGTGTGTGAAGTACTACCTGCACGTCATGTAGTGTGTGAAGTACTACCTGCACGTCATGTAGTGTGTGAAGTACTACCTGCACGTCATGTAGTGTGTGAAGTACTACCTGCACGTCATGTAGTGTGTGAAGTACTACCTGCACGTCATGTAGCGTGTGAAGTACTACCTGCACGTCATGTAGTGTGTGAAGTACTACCTGCACGTCATGTAGGGTGTGAAGTACTACCTGCACGTCATGTAGCGTGTGAAGTACTACCTGCACGTCATGTAGTGTGTGAAGTACTACCTGCACGTCATGTAGCGTGTGAAGTACTACCTGCACGTCATGTAATGTGTGAAGTACTACCTGCACGTCATGTAGTGTGTGAAGTACTACCTGCACGTCATGTAGTGTGTGAAGTACTACCTGCACGTCATGTAGTGTGTGAAGTACTACCTGCACGTCATGTAGTGTGTGAAGTACTACCTGCACGTCATGTAGTGTGTGAAGTACTACCTGCACGTCATGTAGTGTGTGAAGTACTACCTGCACGTCATGTAGTGTGTGAAGTACTACCTGCACGTCCCATGGTTCCTGCAGAGAGAGTTTGATGTAGAGACGTCCCTGAGGTTCCAAGTTGACACACAGCTGCTGACTTCCACTTCCTGCTGCACAGTGAGGACCAATGAGAATGAAGAGATGTTTACTCACTAAGATATGTTGAATCACTAATCACAAGGTTCTGAAGAGATGTTTAATCACTAATCACAAGGTTCTGAAGAGATGTTTAATCACTAATCACAAGGTTCTGAAGAGATGATTAATCACTAATCACAAGGTTCTGAAGAGATGTTTAATCACTAATCACAAGGTTCTGAAGAGATGTTTAATCACTAATCACAAGGTTCTGAAGAGATGATTAATCACTAATCACAAGGTTCTGAAGAGATGATTAATCACTAATCACAAGGTTCTGAAGAGATGTTTAATCCCTAATAACAAGGTTCTGAAGAGATGATTAATCACTAATCACAAGGTTATGAAGAGATGTTTAATCACTAATCACAAGGTTCTGAAGAGATGTTTAATCACTAATCACAAGGTTCTGAAGAGATGATTAATCACTAATCACAAGGTTCTGAAGAGATGTTTAATCCCTAATAACAAGGTTCTGAAGAGATGATTAATCACTAATCACAAGGTTATGAAGAGATGTTTAATCACTAATCACAAGGTTTTGAAGAGATGTTTAATCACTAATCACAAGGTTATGAAGAGATGTTTAATCACTAATCACAAGGTTATGAAGAGATGTTTAATCACTAATCACAAGGTTCTGAAGAGATGTTTAATCACTAATCACAAGGTTCTGAAGAGATGTTTAATCACTAATCACAAGGTTCTGAAGAGATGTTTAATCACTAATCACAAGGTTCTGAAGAGATGTTTAATCCCTAATCACAAGGTTCTGAAGAGATGTTTAATCACTAATCACAAGGTTCTGAAGAGAAGTTTAATCACTAATCACAAGGTTATGAAGAGATGTTTAATCCCTAATCACAAGGTTCTGTAAAGATGTTTATTCACTAATCACAAGGTTCTGAAGAGATGTTTAATCCCTAGTCACAAGGTTCTGAGGAGATGTTTAATCACTAATCACAAGGTTCTGAAGAGATGTTTGATCACTAATCACAAGGTTCTGAAGAGATGTTTAATCACTAATCACAAGGTTGTGAAGAGATGTTTAATCAATAATCACAAGGTTCTGAAGAGATGTTTAATCACTAATCACAAGGTTCTGAAGAGATGTTTAATCACTAATCACAAGGTTCTGAAGAGATGATTAATCACTAATCACAAGGTTCTGAAGAGATGTTTAATCCCTAATCACAAGGTTCTGAAGAGATGATTAATCACTAATCACAAGGTTATGAAGAGATGTTTAATCACTAATCACAAGGTTTTGAAGAGATGTTTAATCACTAATCACAAGGTTATGAAGAGATGTTTAATCACTAATCACAAGGTTATGAAGAGATGTTTAATCACTAATCACAAGGTTCTGAAGAGATGTTTAATCCCTAATCACAAGGTTCTGAAGAGATGATTAATCACTAATCACAAGGTTCTGAAGAGATGTTTAATCCCTAATCACAAGGTTCTGAAGAGATGATTAATCACTAATCACAAGGTTATGAAGAGATGTTTAATCACTAATCACAAGGTTTTGAAGAGATGTTTAATCACTAATCACAAGGTTATGAAGAGATGTTTAATCACTAATCACAAGGTTATGAAGAGATGTTTAATCACTAATCACAAGGTTCTGAAGAGATGTTTAATCACTAATCACAAGGTTCTGAAGAGATGTTTAATCACTAATCACAAGGTTCTGAAGAGATGTTTAATCACTAATCACAAGGTTCTGAAGAGATGTTTAATCCCTAATCACAAGGTTCTGAAGAGATGTTTAATCACTAATCACAAGGTTCTGAAGAGATGTTTAATCACTAATCACAAGGTTATGAAGAGATGTTTAATCCCTAATCACAAGGTTCTGTAAATATGTTTATTCACTAATCACAAGGTTCTGAAGAGATGTTTAATCCCTAGTCACAAGGTTCTGAAGAGATGTTTAATCACTAATCACAAGGTTCTGAAGAGATGTTTAATCACTAATCACAAGGTTCTGAAGAGATGTTTAATCACTAATCACAAGGTTGTGAAGAGATGTTTAATCAATAATCACAAGGTTCTGAAGAGATGTTTAATCACTAATCACAAGGTTCTGAAGAGATGTTTAATCACTAATCACAAGGTTCTGAAGAGATGTTTAATCCCTAATCAAAAGGTTCTGTAAATATGTTTATTCACTAATCACAAGGTTCTGAAGAGATGTTTAATCCCTAATCACAAGGTTATGAAGAGATGTTTAATCACTAATCACAAGGTTCTGAAGAGATGTTTAATCACTAATCACAAGGTTCTGAAGAGATGTTTAATCACTAATCACAAGGTTTTGAAGAGATGATTAATCACTAATCACAAGGTTATGAAGAGATGCTTAATCACTAATCACAAGATTTTGAAGAGATGATTAATCACTAATCACAAGGTTATGAAGAGATGTTTAATCACTAATCACAAGGTTTTGAAGATATGTTTAATCACTAATCACAAGGTTCTGAAGAGATGTTTAATCACTAATCACAAGGTTCTGAAGAGATGTTTAATCACTAATCACAAAGTTTTGAAGAGATGTTTAATCACTAATCACAAGGTTCTGAAGAGATGTTTAATCACTAATCACAAAGTTTTGAAGAGATGATTAATCACTAATCACAAGGTTATGAAGAGATGATTAATCACTAATCACAAGGTTTCGAAGAGATGTTTAATCACTAATCACAAGGTTCTGAAGAGATGTTTAATCACTAATCACAAAGTTTTGAAGAGATGTTTAATCACAAGGTTCTGAAGAGATGTTTGATCACTAATCACAAGGTTATGAAGAGATGATTAATCACTAATCACAAGGTTTCGAAGAGATGTCTATTTGCTAATCACAAGTTTATGAAGAGATGTTTAATCACTAATCACAAGGTTTTGAAGAGATGTTTATTCACTAATATCAAGGTTCTGAAGAGATGTTTAATCATTAATCACGAGATTCTGAAGAGATGTTTAATCACTAATCACACGGTTCTGAAGAGATGTTTAATCACTAATCACATGGTTCTGAAGAGATGTTTAATCACTAATCACAAGGTTTCGAAGAGATGTTTAATCACTAATCACACGGTTCTGAAGAGATGTTTAATCACCAATCACAAGGTTCTGAAGAGATGTTTAATCACTAATCACAAGGTTCTGAAGAGACGATTAATCACTAATCAAATGTTTCTAAAGAGATGTTTAATCACTAATCACAAGGTTTCGAAGAGATGTTTAATCACTAATCACACGGTTCTGAAGAGATGTTTAATCACTAATCACAAGGTTCTGAAGAGACGATTAATCACTAATCAAACGTTTCTAAAGAGATGTTTAATCACTAATCACAAGGTTCTGAAGAGATGTTTAATCACTAATCACAAGGTTCTGAAGAGATGTTTAATCACTAATCACAAGGTTCTCAAGAGATGTTTAATCACTAATCACAAGGTTGTGAAGAGATGTTTAATCACTAATCACAAGGTTCTGAAGAGATGTTTAATCACTAATCACAAGGTTCTGAAGAGATGTTTAATCACTAATCACAAGGTTCTGAAGAGATGTTTAATCACTAATCACAAGGTTCTGAAGAGATGTTTAATCACTAATCACAAGGTTCTGAAGAGATGTTTAATCACTAATCACAAGGTTCTGAAGAGACGATTAATCACTAATCACAAGGTTCTGCTATACCGGACCTTTAAAGAGGGGAAGAAGAGCAACCGTCCCCAGACAGCAGATTCTGGTCCTGGTCTGGTTCAACCCCGGGGGCGTGCTGGCTGCGTGTGATTGGTCAAAAGGAGACAAGTGGCATGAGTCCAGGAGAGACCAGCACCATGTGCCTCAGCAGTCCAGGACAAACCAGGACCATGTGCCAGCAGTTTTACCCGCAGACGTGAGCACCACCACTCGGAGTTGCCACGCTCCCTCCAGCTCCAGGTGGAAGGTGTGGTTTAAGGAGAGGGCGTGGCCTTGCAGGGTTAAGGGGGCGGTTCTCGCCAGAGTGATTCCGTCAATCTGGATGGCAAGAAACATTTCTTTGCTCTCACGGCACCTGAGAGACACAACATGTTCTAAATCAATTATCTTGATTAGTTACACCTTCAAGGGCTTGGTGGTGGTCAATGTCTGTGGACCTGATCCCCTCAGACCCATATACCAGGCGCTGACCAGCTGTGACAAAGTGTGAAGTAGTGGGCACTATTAGTGGGCTTGTTGTGTGTGATCTACCAAGACTGGGTGTGCAATTAATAAGGTATAAAGTATTGTGCACTATTAGTGGGTGTGTGATCTACCAAGACTGTGTGTACAATTAATAAGGTATAAAGTAGTGTGCACTATTAGTGGGTGTGTGATCTACCAAGACTGTGTGTGCAATTAATAAGGTATAAAGTATTGTGCACTATTAGTGGGTGTGTGATCTACCAAGACTGTGTGTGCAATTAATAAGGTATAAAGTAGTGTGCACTATTAGTGGGTGTGTGATCTACCAAGACTATGTGTACAATTAATAAGGTATAAAGTATTGTGCACTATTAGTGGGTGTGTGATCTACCAAGACTGTGTGTACAATTAATAAGGTATAAAGTAGTGTGCACTATTAGTGGGTGTGTGATCTACCAAGACTGTGTGTGCAATTAATAAGGTATAAAGTATTGTGCACTATTAGTGGGTGTGTGATCTACCAAGACTGTGTGTGCAATTAATAAGGTATAAAGTAGTGTGCACTATTAGTGGGTGTGTGATCTACCAAGACTGTGTGTACAATTAATAAGGTATAAAGTATTGTGCACTATTAGTGGGTGTGTGATCTACCAAGACTGTGTGTACAATTAATAAGGTATAAAGTAGTGTGCACTATTAGTGGGTGTGTGATCTACCAAGACTGTGTGTGCAATTAATAAGGTATAAAGTATTGTGCACTATTAGTGGGTGTGTGATCTACCAAGACTGGGTGTGCAATTAATAAGGTATAAAGTATTGTGCACTATTAGTGGGCTTGTTGTGTGTGATCTACCAAGACTGTGTGTACAATTAATAAGGTATAAAGTAGTGTGCACTATTAGTGGGTGTGTGATCTACCAAGACTGTGTGTACAATTAATAAGGTATAAAGTAGTGTGCACTATTAGTGGGTGTGTGATCTACCAAGACTGTGTGTGCAATTAATAAGGTATAAAGTAGTGTGCACTAATAGTGGGTGTGTTGTTTGTGATCTACCAAGACTGTGTGTGCAATTAATAAGGTATAAAGTAGTGTGCACTATTAGTGGGTGTGTGATCTACCAAGACTGTGTGTGCAATTAATAAGGTATAAAGTATTGTGCACTATTAGTGGGTGTGTGATCTACCAAGACTGTGTGTGCAATTAATAAGGTATAAAGTAGTGTGCACTATTAGTGGGTGTGTGATCTACCAAGACTGTGTGTACAATTAATAAGGTATAAAGTATTGTGCACTATTAGTGGGTGTGTGATCTACCAAGACTGTGTGTACAATTAATAAGGTATAAATTAGTGTGCACTATTAGTGGGTGTGTGATCTACCAAGACTGTGTGTGCAATTAATAAGGTATAAAGTATTGTGCACTATTAGTGGGTGTGTGATCTACCAAGACTGGGTGTGCAATTAATAAGGTATAAAGTATTGTGCACTATTAGTGGGCTTGTTGTGTGTGATCTACCAAGACTGTGTGTACAATTAATAAGGTATAAAGTAGTGTGCACTATTAGTGGGTGTGTGATCTACCAAGACTGTGTGTACAATTAATAAGGTATAAAGTAGTGTGCACTAATAGTGGGTGTGTTGTTTGTGATCTACCAAGACTGTGTGTGCAATTAATAAGGTATAAAGTAGTGTGCACTATTAGTGGGTGTGTGATCTACCAAGACTGTGTGTGCAATTAATAAGGTATAAAGTAGTGTGCACTATTAGTGGGTGTGTGATCTACCAAGACTGTGTGTGCAATTAATAAGGTAAAAAGTAGTGTGCACTATTAGTGGGTGTGTGATCTACCAAGACTGTGTGTGCAATTAATAAGGTAAAAAGTAGTGTGCACTATTAGTGGGTGTGTGATCTACCAAGACTGTGTGTGCAATTAATAAGGTAAAAAGTAGTGTGCACTATTAGTGGGTGTGTGATCTACCAAGACTGTGTGTGCAATTAATAAGGTATAAAGTAGTGTGCACTATTAGTGGGTGTGTGATCTACCAAGACTGTGTGTACAATTAATAAGGTATAAAGTAGTGTGCACTATTAGTGGGTGTGTGATCTACCAAGACTGTGTGTACAATTAATAAGGTATAAAGTAGTGTGCACTATTAGTGGGTGTGTGATCTACCAAGACTGTGTGTACAATTAATAAGGTATAAAGTAGTGTGCACTATTAGTGGGTGTGTTGTTTGTGATCTACGAAGACTGTGTGTGCAATTAATAAGGTATAAAGTAGTGTGCACTATTAGTGGGTGTGTTGTGTGTGATCTACCAAGACTGTGTGTACAATTAATAAGGTATAAAGTAGTGTGCACTAATAGTGGGTGTGTTGTTTGTGATCTACCAAGACTGTGTACAATTAATAAGGTATAAAGTAGTGTGCACTAATAGTGGGTGTGTTGTTTGTGATCTACCAAGACTGTGTGTACAATTAATAAGGTATAAAGTAGTGTGCACTATTAGTGGGTGTGTGATCTACCAAGACTGTGTGTGCAATTAATAAGGTAAAAAGTAGTGTGCACTATTAGTGGGTGTGTGATCTACCAAGACTGTGTGTGCAATTAATAAGGTAAAAAGTAGTGTGCACTATTAGTGGGTGTGTGATCTACCAAGACTGTGTGTGCAATTAATAAGGTATAAAGTAGTGTGCACTATTAGTGGGTGTGTGATCTACCAAGACTGTGTGTACAATTAATAAGGTATAAAGTAGTGTGCACTATTAGTGGGTGTGTGATCTACCAAGACTGTGTGTACAATTAATAAGGTATAAAGTAGTGTGCACTATTAGTGGGTGTGTGATCTACCAAGACTGTGTGTACAATTAATAAGGTATAAAGTAGTGTGCACTATTAGTGGGTGTGTTGTTTGTGATCTACGAAGACTGTGTGTGCAATTAATAAGGTATAAAGTAGTGTGCACTATTAGTGGGTGTGTTGTGTGTGATCTACCAAGACTGTGTGTACAATTAATAAGGTATAAAGTAGTGTGCACTAATAGTGGGTGTGTTGTTTGTGATCTACCAAGACTGTGTACAATTAATAAGGTATAAAGTAGTGTGCACTAATAGTGGGTGTGTTGTTTGTGATCTACCAAGACTGTGTGTACAATTAATAAGGTATAAAGTAGTGTGCACTATTAGTGGGTGTGTTGTGTGTGATCTACCAAGACTGTGTGTACAATTAATAAGGTATAAAGTAGTGTGCACTAATAGTGGGTGTGTTGTTTGTGATCTACCAAGACTGTGTGTGCAGGATTAGGTTCCTACCCTGTAGAATACGGATAGGGTTAGGTTAATTCCTGAAGGAACTCTCCTGAAGGAATCAATAAAGTACTATCTATCTATCTATACCCTGTAGAACGGGGTTAGGTTACCAGCCTGTAGAACACATAGGTAGAGGTCTACACTTACCTCTTTGATTTGATGTGTTCCAGACCAAGAAGGTGAACAGTCAGCAAACCAGTCAGGCGCTGACAGCCTGATGAAGGCTCGCTGTCTGTGTACAGCTGGAATGAAGTCTTGTCGCCAGGCTGGCGAGGCAGCAGCTCTGGTGAGTCTCCGTCACTGAGATACCCTGAAGACGCTAGGACTTTAGACTGTCCTCACTACTAGGACACATGCACATTCCACACTTTTACCTCCTTTACTGGCGGAGCGTCCTCTCGATAACCGCCGCTGTGGCAAAGCAGGAGGGGTGGAGCTATCCAGGTGATAACGACTGATGACGTTCTGGTCTGCCAACTTCTTCATGGTGACTTTGTCTCCATCTTGTCGCACACGAGAAGAGCGAAGGCTGATTCTGCGTCTCAGCTCAGGAAGCTTCTTCATTTTGAAAGAGAGTTTCCTCACTGTGCCAGAAGACCCCAATCTGTCAACCACACCCGCTTTTTTTTGGAAGACATACTTGGAGTCTGGAAGAAAGAGGCACTTGGCTGGTTAGCATTCATTCATTCACTCATTCATTCATTCATGTTCTTGTTCAGGCTCCTATGCTGGGCTGCCAGGATCCGCTTCAGAGCACAGATGGACAAATGTGTGCATGTAGACACACCGACTAACTCTTTGTGGATGGAAGAAAATGTCCAGGGGAGCAAAGAAGCAGAGAGCAAAGTCTCCACACCTACTAACTCTTGATGGACGGGAGAATATGTCGAGGGGAGCAAAGAAGCAGAGAGTAAAGTGTCCGCACCGACTAACTCTTTGTGGACGAGCAAAGAAGCAGAGAGTAAAGTGTCCGCACCGACTAACTCTTTGTGGACGAGCAAAGAAGCAGAGAGTAAAGTGTCCGCACCGACTAACTCTTTGTGGACGAGCAAAGAAGCAGAGAGTAAAGTGTCCGCACCGACTAACTCTTTGTGGACGAGCAAAGAAGCAGAGAGTAAAGTGTCCGCACCGACTAACTCTTTGTGGACGAGCAAAGAAGCAGAGAGTCAAGTGTCCGCACCGACTAACTCTTTGTGGACGAGCAAAGAAGCAGAGAGTAAAGTGTCCGCACCGACTAACTTCTATTAACACTGACACGATTGTATATACAGCGGATACTGCCCTCCAAAATAGTTTCTCTCGTTTTGAGGAAATAACATTAGAGGAATTGTTACAACGTGTAAATGGAATAAAACAAACAACATGTTTACTTGACCCTCTTCCTGGGAAACTGATCAAGGAGCTCTTTGTATTATTAGGTCCATCAGTGCTAAATATTATAAACTTATCACTTTCCTCGGGCACTGTTCCCCTAGCATTCAAAAAAGCGGTTATTCATCCTCTTCTTAAAAGACCTAACCTCGATCCTGACCTCATGGTAAACTACCGACCGGTATCTCACCTTCCCTTTATTTCAAAAATCCTCGAAAAAATTGTTGCGGAGCAGTTAAATGAACACTTAGCGTCTAACAATCTATGTGAAACCTTTCAATCCGGTTTCAGGGCAAATCACTCGACGGAGACAGCCCTCGCAAAAATGACTAATGATCTATTGCTAACGATGGATTCTGATGCGTCATCTATGTTGCTGCTCCTCGATCTTAGCGCTGCTTTCGATACCGTCGATCATAATATTTTATTAGAACGTATCAAAACACGAATTGGTGTGTCAGACTTAGCCCTGTCTTGGTTTAACTCTTATCTTACTGATAGGATGCAGTGTGTCTCCCATAACAATGTGACCTTGGACTACGTTAAGGTAACGTGGGGAGTTCCCCAGGGTTCGGTCCTTGGCCCTGCACTCTTCAGCATCTACATGCTGCCGCTAGGTGACATCATACGCAAATACGGTGTTAGCTTTCACTGTTATGCTGATGACACCCAACTCTACATGCCCCTAAAGCTGACCAACACGCCGGATTGTAGTCAGCTGGAGGCGTGTCTTAATGAAATCAAACAATGGATGTCCGCTAACTTTTTGCAACTCAATGCCAAAAAAACGGAAATGCTGATTATCGGTCCTGCTAGACACCGAACTCTATTTAATAATACAACTCTAACATTTGACAACCAAACAATTAAACAAGGCGACACGGTAAAGAATCTGGGTATTATCTTCGACCCAACTCTCTCCTTTGAGGCACACATTAAAAGCGTTACTAAAACGGCCTTCTTTCATCTCCGTAATATCGCTAAAATTCGCTCCATTCTGTCCACTAAAGACGCTGAGATCATTATCCATGCGTTTGTTACGTCTCGCCTCGACTACTGTAACGTATTATTTTGGGGTCTCCCCATGTCTAGCATTAAAAGATTACAGTTGGTACAAAATGCGGCTGCTAGACTTTTGACAAGAACAAGAAAGTTTGATCACATTACGCCTGTACTGTATATACCTTTATATACATATATACATACATATATACCTGTACTGGCTCACCTGCACTGGCTTCCTGTGCACTTAAGATGTGACTTTAAGGTTTTACTACTTACGTATAAAATACTACACGGTCTAGCTCCATCTTATCTTGCCGATTGTATTGTACCGTATGTCCCGGCAAGAAATCTGCGTTCAAAGGACTCCGGCTTGTTAGTGATTCCCAAAGCCCAAAAAAAGTCTGCGGGCTATAGAGCGTTTTCCGTTCGGGCTCCAGTACTCTGGAATGCCCTCCCGGTAACAGTTCGAGATGCCACCTCAGTAGAAGCATTTAAGTCTCACCTTAAAACTCATTTGTATACTGTAGCCTTTAAATAGACTCCCTTTTTAGACCAGTTGATCTGCTGTTTCTTTTCTTTTTCTTCTATGTCCCACTCTCCCCTGTGGAGGGGGTCCGGTCCGATCCGGTGGCCATGTACTGCTTGCCTGTGTATCGGCTGGGGACATCTCTGCGCTGCTGATCCGCCTCGACATCTCTGCGCTGCTGAGCCGCCTCCGCTTGGGATGGTTTCCTGCTGGCTCCGCTGTGAACGGGACTCTCGCTGCTGAGTTGGAACCGCTTTGGACTGGACTCTCGCGACTGTGTTGGATCCATTGTGGATTGAACTTTCACAGTATCATGTTAGACCCGCTCGACATCCATTGCTTTCCTCCTCTCTAAGGTTCTCATAATCATTATTGTCACAGACGTCCCACTGGATCATTATTGTCACCGATGTCCCACTGGGTGTGAGTTTTCCTTGCCCTTATGTGGGCCTACCGAGGATGTTGTGGAGGTTTGTGCAGCCCTTTGAGACACTAGTGATTTAGGGCTATATAAGTAAACATTGATTGATTGATTGATAACTCTTTGTGGACGAGCAAAGAAGCAGAGAGTAAAGTGTCCGCACCGACTAACTCTTTGTGGACGAGCAAAGAAGCAGAGAGTAAAGTGTCCGCACCGACTAACTCTTTGTGGACGAGCAAAGAAGCAGAGAGTAAAGTGTCCGCACCGACTAACTCTTTGTGGACGAGCAAAGAAGCAGAGAGTAAAGTGTCCGCACCGACTAACTCTTTGTGGACGAGCAAAGAAGCAGAGAGTAAAGTGTCCGCACCGACTAACTCTTTGTGGACCAGCAAAGAAGCAGAGAGTAAAGTGTCCGCACCGACTAACTCTTTGTGGACGAGCAAAGAAGCAGAGAGTAAAGTGTCCGCACCGACTAACTCTTTGTGGACGAGCAAAGAAGCAGAGAGTCAAGTGTCCGCACCGACTAACTCTTTGTGGACCAGCAAAGAAGCAGAGAGTAAAGTGTCCACACCGACTAACTCTTTGTGGACGAGCAAAGAAGCAGAGAGTAAAGTGTCCGCACCGACTAACTCTTTGTGGACGAGCAAAGAAGCAGAGAGTCAAGTGTCCGCACCGACTAACTCTTTGTGGACGAGCAAAGAAGCAGAGAGTAAAGTGTCCACACCGACTTACTCTTTGTGGACGAGCAAAGAAGCAGAGAGTAAAGTGTCCACAGCGACTAACTCTTTGTGGACGAGCAAAGAAGCAGAGAGTAAAGTGTCCGCACCGACTAACTCTTTGTGGACGAGCAAAGAAGCAGAGAGTAAAGTGTCCGCACCGACTAACTCTTTGTGGACGAGCAAAGAAGCAGAGAGTAAAGTGTCCGCACCGACTAACTCTTTGTAGACGAGCAAAGAAGCAGAGAGTCAAGTGTCCACACCGACTTACTCTTTGTGGACGAGCAAAGAAGCAGAGAGTAAAGTGTCCACAGCGACTAACTCTTTGTGGACGAGCAAAGAAGCAGAGAGTAAAGTGTCCGCACCGACTAACTCTTTGTGGACGAGCAAAGAAGCAGAGAGTCAAGTGTCCGCACCGACTAACTCTTTGTGGACGAGCAAAGAAGCAGAGAGTAAAGTGTCCACACCGACTTACTCTTTGTGGACGAGCAAAGAAGCAGAGAGTAAAGTGTCCACAGCGACTAACTCTTTGTGGACGAGCAAAGAAGCAGAGAGTAAAGTGTCTGCACCGACTAACTCTTTGTGGACGAGCAAAGAAGCAGAGAGTCAAGTGTCCGCACCGACTAACTCTTTGTGGACGAGCAAAGAAGCAGAGAGTCAAGTGTCCACACCGACTTACTCTTTGTGGACGAGCAAAGAAGCAGAGAGTAAAGTGTCCACAGCGACTAACTCTTTGTGGACGAGCAAAGAAGCAGAGAGTAAAGTGTCCGCACCGACTAACTCTTTGTGGACGAGCAAAGAAGCAGAGAGTCAAGTGTCCGCACCGACTAACTCTTTGTGGACGAGCAAAGAAGCAGAGAGTAAAGTGTCCACACCGACTTACTCTTTGTGGACGAGCAAAGAAGCAGAGAGTAAAGTGTCCGCACCGACTAACTCTTTGTGGACGAGCAAAGAAGCAGAGAGTAAAGTGTCCGCACCGACTTACTCTTTGTGGACGAGCAAAGAAGCAGAGAGTAAAGTGTCCGCACCGACTAACTCTTTGTGGACGAGCAAAGAAGCAGAGAGTAAAGTGTCCACACCGACTTACTCTTTGTGGACGAGCAAAGAAGCAGAGAGTAAAGTGTCCACAGCGACTAACTCTTTGTGGACAGAGAGTAAAGTGTCCGCACCGACTAACTCTTTGTGGACGAGCAAAGAAGCAGAGAGTAAAGTGTCCGCACCGACTAACTCTTTGTGGACGAGCAAAGAAGCAGAGAGTAAAGTGTCCGCACCGACTAACTCTTTGTAGACGAGCAAAGAAGCAGAGAGTCAAGTGTCCACAGTCCACAGATTGTGAAGTAGATGTTAGTTATTAGAAGTAACTCACCTGCACCTTCTTCTGAGCTGTCCTCCACATGAGGGTTGGTGGCGTCCAATGAAGGAAGATCTCTACAAGCCTGTGCTGAGCCAGTCCACATAAGTCCACGGTCTATTGTAGTAGCAACTGGACCCAGTCTCTCTGGTTCTGCTGGTTTACCGTCCATCTTGGTCCACACATCCTCATTTCTTGGCAGTCCAGCAATGTCCTCCTCCTCCGGGATTGGGTTGTACCAAATGTTTCTACCGCTTTCCTGATTCCGCCTGCAGGCCTTGTCGGAAGCCTCAGACTTTCCTGACGACAACACCCAGTCTCGACTGCTGCGATCCAAGCTCTGCAAATAGGCTCGCTGGCCGGACAGCTTGGTTCTGACTGCCATGTTTGGATCAACGGAACTTGCTGCTGCCTGGAAGAACTCCTGAAGTGTTCAAGAGCAAAGTATGTCTTTGGAATTTACTTTCACCAAACACAACAAGCAACATAAACAGATAAAACTATATCAACATGTCAAACTACATTAACCTATCAAACAACATTAAAGTCCTACTGAAAGCCACTACTAGCGACCACACAGTCTGATATATCATATATCATATATCAATGATGAAATATTAACATTGCAACACATGACAATACGGCCGCTTTAGTTTACTAAATTGCAATTTTAAATTTCCCGTGAAGTTTCCTGTTGAAAACGTCGCGGAATGATGACGCGTATGATGACGCGTATGATGACGCGTATGATGACGCATATGATGACGCGTATGATGACGCGTATGATGACGCGTATGATGACGCGTATGATGACGCGTATGATGACGCGTATGATGACACGTATGATGACACGTATGATGACGCGTATGATGACGCGTATGATGACGCGTATGATGACGCGTATGATGACACGTATGATGACACGTATGATAACGCGTATGATGACGCGTATGATGACGCGTATGATGACGCGTATGATGACGCGTATGATGACGCGTATGATGACGCGTATGATGACGCGTATGATGACGCGTATGATGACGCGTATGATGACGCGTATGATGACGCGTATGATGACGCGTATGATGACGCGTATGATGACGCGTATGTTGACGCGTATGATGACGCGTATGATGACGCGGAATGATGACGCGTATGATGACGCGTATGATGACGCGTATGATGACGCGTATGATGACGCGTATGATGACGCGTATGATGACGCGTATGATGACGCGTATGATGACGCGTATGATGACGCGTATGATGACGCGTATGTTGACGCGTATGATGACGCGTATGATGACGCGGAATGATGACGCGTATGATGACGCGTATGATGACGCGTATGATGACGCGTATGATGACGCGTATGATGACGCGTATGATGACGCGTATGATGACGCGTATGATGACGCGTATGATGACGCGTATGATGACGCGTATGATGACGCGGATGATGACGCGTATGATGACGCGTATGATGACGCGTATGATGACGCGTATGATGACGCGTATGATGACGCGTATGATGACGCGTATGATGACGCGTATGATGACGCGTATGATGACGCGTATGATGACGCGTATGATGACGCGTATGATGACGCGTATGATGAGGCGTATGATGAGGCGTATGATGACGCGTATGATGACGCGTATGATGACGCGTATGATGACGCGTATGATGAGGTGTATGATGACGCGTATGATGACGCGTATGATGACGCGTATGATGACGCGTATGATGACGCGTATGATGACGCGTATGATGACGCGTATGATGACGCGTATGATGACGCGTATGATGACGCGTATGATGACGCGTATGATGACGCGGAATGATGACGCGTATGATGACGCGTATGATGACGCGTATGATGACGCGTATGATGACGCGTATGATGAGGCGTATGATGAGGCGTATGATGACGCGTATGATGACGCGTATGATGACGCGTATGATGAGGCGTATGATGACGCGTATGATGACGCGTATGATGACGCGTATGATGAGGCGTATGATGACGCGTATGATGACGCGTATGATGACGCGTATGATGACGCGTATGATGACGCGTATGATGACGCGTATGATGACGCGTATGATGACGCGTATGATGAGGCGTATGATGACGCGTATGATGACGCGTATGATGACGCGTATGATGACGCGTATGATGACGCGTATGATGACGCGTATGATGACGCGTATGATGACGCGTATGATGACGCGTATGATGACGCGTATGATGACGCGTATGATGACGCGTATGATGACGCGTATGATGACGCGTATGATGACGCGTATGATGACGCGTATGATGACGCGTATGATGACGCGTATGATGACGCGTATGATGACGCGGAATGATGACGCGTATGATGACGCGTATGATGACGCGTATGATGACGCGTATGATGACGCGTATGATGACGCGTATGATGACGCGTATGATGACGCGTATGATGACGCGTATGATGACGCGTATGATGACGCGTATGATGAGGCGTATGATGACGCGTATGATGACGCGGAATGATGACTCGTATGATGACGCGTATGATGACGCGGAATGATGACGCGTATGATGACGCGTATGATGACGCGTATGATGACGCGTATGATGAGGCGTATGATGACGCGTATGATGACGCGTATGATGACGCGTATGATGACGCGTATGATGACGCGTATGATGACGCGTATGATGACGCGTATGATGACGCGTATGATGACGCGTATGATGACGCGTATGATGACTCGTATGATGACGCGTATGATGACGCGTATGATGACGCGTATGATGACGCGTATGATGACGCGTATGATGACGCGTATGTTGACGCGTATGATGACGCGTATGATGACGCGGAATGATGACGCGTATGATGACGCGTATGATGACGCGTATGATGACGCGTATGATGACGCGTATGATGACGCGTATGATGACGCGTATGATGACGCGTATGATGACGCGTATGATGACGCGTATGATGACGCGTATGATGACGCGTATGATGACGCGTATGATGACGCGTATGATGACGCGTATGATGACGCGTATGATGACGCGTATGATGACGCGTATGATGACGCGTATGATGACGCGTATGATGACGCGTATGATGACGCGTATGATGACGCGTATGATGACGCGTATGATGACGCGTATGATGACGCGTATGATGACGCGTATGATGACGCGTATGATGACGCGTATGATGACGCGTATGATGACGCGTATGATGACGCGTATGATGAGGCGTATGATGACGCGTATGATGACGCGTATGATGACGCGTATGATGACGCGTATGATGACGCGTATGATGACGCGTATGATGACGCGTATGATGACGCGTATGATGACGCGTATGATGACGCGTATGATGACGCGTATGATGACGCGTATGATGACGCGTATGATGACGCGTATGATGACGCGTATGATGACGCGTATGATGACGCGTATGATGACGCGTATGATGACGCGGAATGATGACGCGTATGATGACGCGTATGATGACGCGTATGATGACGCGTATGATGACGCGTATGATGACGCGGAATGATGACGCGTATGATGAGGTGTATGATGACCCTAACCCTAACCCTAACCCTAACATGCTTGTGACGTCACCGGTTGCAGCGGGAATGTTCTTCCAGCCCCACTCACGGCTAAAAGTCATCTGCTTCATGGCATAATTACACAGTATTCTGGACATCTGTGTTGCTGAATCTTTTGTAATTTGTTCAATGAATAACGGAGACGAACACGGTTGTAATGGACCACACACACAAAGTGTATTATGGTGCAGGTCTTCCAGAGCTATAGCTATATAAGTAAACATTGATTGATTGATAGCCAGGTAAGAACTAGGCTGATGGCCTGTCTGTGGCGTCGGTGGCTTACTTCAAGTACGCCCTGATCACAGCAAAGCATTTTTGGTTGAAAAAAAGAGATAAAGGAGTACAACAGCACTATGTCATCAGTTTCTGATTATTTAAATTGTATAAAAATATTGCTCTTTTTTAGTGGTCTTTCTTGAACTATTTGGAAAAAAAAGATATAAAAATAAACAAGTGATTCAATTGTAAATGCAGATTTCTCCACATAGAAGTAATCATCAACTTAAAGTGCCCTCTTTGGGGATTGTAATAGAGATCCGTCTGGATTCATCAACTTACTTCTAAACATTTATTCACAAAAAAGAAATCTTTAACATCAATATTTATGGAACATGTCCACAAAAAATCTAGCTGTCAATACTGAATATTGCATTGTTGCATTTCTTTTCACACTTTATGAACTTACATTCATATTTTGTTTATATTCAATAAATATATTTATAAAGGATTTTTGAATTGTTGCTACAAAACAGCTTCATTATTGCAGGAAATAAATCTTTAATAGCTGACTATAAACAGTTTAATACTCAAACATTTGTATTCAAATTTAGAAACAATTTATAAATTTCCACACACATCGTATGGATGTATGACTGAATAAAGTGTCTTTTATCTTATACAGTTGGCACCAAAAATGAATGTCTTTGCATCCATGGGAATGTTGTGCATTGGCAAGACTAAATAGTCACTAGTGTGTGCCATATTTTAGTACTTTTACAAATAATAGATTGATTGGCAACACTAAATAGTCACTAGTGTGTGCCATACTTTAGTACTTTTGCAAATAATAGTTTGATTGGCAACACTAAATAGTCACTAGTGTGTGCCATATTTTAGTACTTTTACAAATAATAGTTTGATTGGCAACACTAAATAGTCACTAGTGTGTGCCATATTTTAGTACTTTTACAAATAATAGATTGATTGGCAACACTAAATAGTCACTAGTGTGTGCCATACTTTAGTACTTTTGCAAATAATAGATTGATTGGCAAGACTAAATAGTCACTAGTGTGTGCCATACTTTAGTACTTTTACAAATAATAGTTTGATTGGCAACACTAAATAGTCACTAGTGTGTGCCATACTTTAGTACTTTTGCAAATAATAGATTGATTGGCAAGACTAAATAGTCACTAGTGTGTGCCATAATTTAGTACTTTTGCAAATAATAGTTTGATTGGCAACACTAAATAGTCACTAGTGTGTGCCATACTTTAGTACTTTTGCAAATAATAGATTGATTGGCAACACTAAATAGTCACTAGTGTGTGCCATACTTTGGTACTTTTACAAATAATAGATTGATTGGCAAGACTAAATAGTCACTAGTGTGTGCCATACTTTAGTTCTTTTGCAAATAATAGTTTGATTGGCAACACTAAATAGTCACTAGTGTGTGCCATACTTTAGTACTTTTACAAATAATAGATTGATTGGCAACACTAAATAGTCACTAGTGTGTGCCATACTTTAGTTCTTTTGCAAATAATAGTTTGATTGGCAACACTAAATAGTCACTAGTGTGTGCCATACTTTAGTACTTTTGCAAATAATAGATTGATTGGCAACACTAAATAGTCACTAGTGTGTGCCATACTTTGGTACTTTTACAAATAATAGATTGATTGGCAAGACTAAATAGTCACTAGTGTGTGCCATACTTTAGTTCTTTTGCAAATAATAGTTTGATTGGCAACACTAAATAGTCACTAGTGTGTGCCATACTTTAGTACTTTTACAAATAATAGATTGATTGGCAACACTAAATAGTCACTAGTGTGTGCCATACTTTAGTTCTTTTGCAAATAATAGTTTGATTGGCAACACTAAATAGTCACTAGTGTGTGCCATACTTTAGTACTTTTGCAAATAATAGATTGATTGGCAAGACTAAATAGTCACTAGTGTGTGCCATAATTTAGTACTTTTGCAAATAATAGTTTGATTGGCAACACTAAATAGTCACTAGTGTGTGCCATACTTTAGTACTTTTGCAAATAATAGATTGATTGGCAACACTAAATAGTCACTAGTGTGTGCCATACTTTGGTACTTTTACAAATAATAGATTGATTGGCAACACTAAATAGTCACTAGTGTGTGCCATACTTTGGTACTTTTACAAATAATAGATTGATTGGCAACACTAAATAGTCACTAGTGTGTGCCATACTTTAGTACTTTTACAAATAATAGATTGATTGGCAACACTAAATAGTCACTAGTGTGTGCCATACTTTAGTACTTTTACAAATAATAGATTGATTGGCAACACTAAATAGTCACTAGTGTGTGCCATACTTTAGTTCTTTTGCAAATAATAGTTTGATTGGCAACACTAAATAGTCACTAGTGTGTGCCATACTTTAGTACTTTTGCAAATAATAGATTGATTGGCAACACTAAATAGTCACTAGTGTGTGCCATACTTTGGTACTTTTACAAATAATAGATTGATTGGCAAGACTAAATAGTCACTAGTGTGTGCCATACTTTAGTTCTTTTGCAAATAATAGTTTGATTGGCAACACTAAATAGTCACTAGTGTGTGCCATACTTTAGTACTTTTACAAATAATAGATTGATTGGCAACACTAAATAGTCACTAGTGTGTGCCATACTTTAGTTCTTTTGCAAATAATAGTTTGATTGGCAACACTAAATAGTCACTAGTGTGTGCCATACTTTAGTACTTTTGCAAATAATAGATTGATTGGCAACACTAAATAGTCACTAGTGTGTGCCATACTTTAGTACTTTTGCAAATAATAGATTGATTGGCAACACTAAATAGTCACTAGTGTGTGCCATACTTTAGTACTTTTACAAATAATAGATTGATTGGCAACACTAAATAGTCACTAGTGTGTGCCATACTTTAGTACTTTTACAAATAATAGATTGATTGGCAACACTAAATAGTCACTAGTGTGTGCCATACTTTAGTACTTTTACAAATAATAGATTGATTGGCAACACTAAATAGTCACTAGTGTGTGCCATACTTTAGTACTTTTGCAAATAATAGATTGATTGGCAAGACTAAATAGTCACTAGTGTGTGCCATACTTTAGTACTTTTGCAAATAATAGATTGATTGGCAAGACTAAATAGTCACTAGTGTGTGCCATACTTTAGTACTTTTACAAATAATAGATTGATTGGCAACACTAAATAGTCACTAGTGTGTGCCATATTTTAGTACTTTTACAAATAATAGATTGATTGGCAACACTAAATAGTCACTAGTGTGTGCCATACTTTAGTACTTTTACAAATAATATTTTGATTGGCAACACTAAATAGTCACTAGTGTGTGCCATACTTTAGTACTTTTGCAAATAATAGATTGATTGGCAAGACTAAATAGTCACTAGTGTGTGCCATACTTTAGTACTTTTACAAATAATAGTTTGATTGGCAACACTAAATAGTCACTAGTGTGTGCCATACTTTAGTACTTTTGAAAATAATAGATTGATTGGCAAGACTAAATAGTCACTAGTGTGTGCCATACTTTAGTACTTTTACAAATAATAGTTTGATTGGCAACACTAAATAGTCACTAGTGTGTGCCATACTTTAGTACTTTTACAAATAATAGATTGATTGGCAACACTAAATAGTCACTAGTGTGTGCCATACTTTAGTACTTTTACAAATAATAGTTTGATTGGCAACACTAAATAGTCACTAGTGTGTGCCATACTTTAGTACTTTTACAAATAATAGATTGATTGGCAACACTAAATAGTCACTAGTGTGTGCCATACTTTAGTACTTTTGCAAATAATAGATTGATTGGCAACACTAAATAGTCACTAGTGTGTGCCATACTTTAGTACTTTTACAAATAATAGATTGATTGGCAAGACTAAATAGTCACTAGTGTGTGAATGTTGTCTGTCTATCTGTGTTGGCCCTGCCATGAGGTAGTCACTTGTCCAGGGTGTACCCCGCCTTCTGCCCGATTGTAGCTGAGATAGGCACCAGCGCCCCCTGCGACCCCAAAGGGAATAAGCGGTAGCAAAATGGATGGATGGATATATGCCATCATTAAACACACAGGTTGAAATGCATCTGTTCTCCCTGCTGAGTCAAGTACACAAAGTGTAATTATGACCTTATTCTGTTCCCTCACCTAGGAAGCTGCTTGCTGGAATGAAAAGTCCAGCCGCCCTACAGCCACTAGACAAGCGGGTGCTGAGCGCTACCTGAAGTACAAAGCAGGCGGCCATGTGGTCAAGAAAATGGCGACAGAGCCAAGTAAGTGTAGAGGACACAAAACATGTAAACACTCGACACTTTGTATCATGATAATTGTAAGTGTTGCTGAAACTTACACTTAATATTTTTTGTTTTAAGGGTTAATATTTTTTGTTGAACATTATTATGGTTGTGAATTCATGTTATATTTTTTGTAAATAAGACACATTTGGTTTACTATAAAAAGGGCAATTTATTTCCTTTGTCACACCGCTATTCTCGTGAGATTTTGGTGTAGTATTTGGGCTTGCAGACATGCAAAAGACTTTGAGCCATCAGCAGCAGCAAGAACATATGGATTAGCTGAACAAGTTGCACAAGACTGAAATATTTGCTGCCCAAGAACCTCCGAAGTGGCAGGCGGCCAGGAGTTTTCAAGGCATAAGAAGGCGTGCCAGTGTTGTCATTTCTTAGCCACAATAATAATACTGTCAGCTTTCACTCTCCATGAGTTTATTATGTTGGGAGCAGGAAAATGTACAATTGTATTTTGCAGGCTACGTAGATGAATTGATCAGGGAGGTTTTTTCTGGCTGCAGACAGACCCCTGACGAGAGAACACCAGTCAGCGTCACCGTGGATGTGCCTCCCTTCCTCTGCGATGAACTGGAGAAGCCAGACAAGGAGGAAGCACAGGAGTCGCTTCGCTAAGCATTAACTAGAGTGGCCATGTGGATTCTGTTGCAGTCACTGCACCTCAAGGAACCCCGTGTAGTCCATCCATGGAAATGTTCTAATCTTATGTACTACACAAGCTGGTAGTGCCACCCTTATCTCCTTTCCCAGATATCCCCAGCAGAAGCGGACAAACTGTCGATATGCTGTGTATCGTCTCCACCTGCAAGTACAAAATAGTTGATAGCAAATTACGGCACCTGTTATTATCCAGACATGGATACACAGTGACTTATCTTCCAAAGGTTGATAGAATAAAGAATTATTTAAACCTATTAGTGCCTCACTCATTTTGCTGTTGCTGCAGCACACCATATTGCTGTTTGTAGGCGTAATACGCTGTCTGCAGCAGCCATTCATCCAGACACGCCAGGGTGGTCTATGATGCACGTCTCCACCCCTTCCTGCTCCATTGTTGTGGCCACTGCCTGTATCTCATGACAGCTGGCACACTCAGCCACTGTCTCCATCTTCACACAGTTGGGACATCTACACCCGGAAATAGAAATATTCATAATATTTGTAAATCAATTCATATGATTGACACCTGCAATCTGCATACATGTGCTAAAATTAATATTATCACTGTCTTGTTGTGGATCTTATTAATCGACATGCTTTTTTTTTACATGCATATTTTTAGTATTGCCGGTATATGGAGCTGTGGCCCATAGGAATAATGTCTCCCGGCTGGCCTGGGAACGCCTCGGGATCCCCCGGGAAGAGCTAGACCAAGTGGCTGGGGAGAGGGAAGTCTGGGCTTCCCTGCTTAGGCTGCTGCCCCCGCGACCCGACCTCGGATAGGCAGAAGTAGATGGATGGATGGATAATTAGGTTTGACATTGTGTCAATGATAGATTCTTAGTCTATAGATAGGCCTGTGCCTGGGGTGTAAGTTGTAACACTGACAATGTAATGACAGTGCAAGACTAGGCCACAAGCTAAAACTAGTCTATAAATAAATAACATTTTACCATTCTTTTTTCTGAAGGCGATCTATGTGGTGTGCTACTCCAGCATCAACGTCATCAGCATCCTCCTGACCGTCACCGTCGGCGTCAGGTTCACGGCGCCTCTCACAGCATCTTCCCCATGTGAATCGCTCCAAATGGCCTCTAGTCCTTCACTCTCACTTTCCTCATCCACGAATCTTTCATCCTCGCTCCAATTAATGGGGAAATTGTCGCTTTCTCGGTCCGAATCGCTTGTGCTGCTGGCGTCCATGATTGTAATCAATGTGCGGATGTGAGGAGCCCTCACACCGGTGACGTCACGCGCACATCATCTGCTACTTCCGCTACAGGCAAGGCTTTTTTTTATTAGGGACCAAAAGCTGCGAACTTTATCGTGGATGTTCTCTACTAAATCCTTTCAGCAAAAATATGGCAATATCGCGAAATGATCACATATGACACAGAATGGACCTGCTATCCCCGTTTGAATAAGAACATCTCATTTCAGTAGGCCTTTAACGTATCAAACTATAATAATGTATCAAATTACATTACATATCAATCTAAATCAACATATCAAACTACATTAATGTATAAACAACATTAACGTATCAAACTACATTAACACGTCAAACTACATTAACGTATCAAACTATAATAATGTATCAAATTACATTACATATCAATATATATCAACATTTTAGATTACGTTAACGTATCAAACTACATTAGCGTATCAAACTACATAACACATAAAACCACGTTAACATATCAAACTACATGAACACATCCAACATAATAACGTGTCAAATGACACTAACATTTCAAAGTATATCATCATATAAAACTACATGAACATATCAAACTACATGAACACATCCAACATAATAACGTGTCAAATGACACTAACATGACAAAGTATATCATCATATAAAACTACATGAACATATCAAACTACATGAACACATCCAACATAATAACGTATCAAATGACATTAACATGACAAAGTATATCATCATATAAAACTACATGAACATATCAAACTACATGAACACATCCAACATAATAACGTGTCAAATGACACTAACATGACAAAGTATATCATCATATAAAACTACATGAACATATCAAACTACATGAACACATCCAACATAATAACGTGTCAAATGACATTAACATGACAAAGTATATCATCATATAAAACTACATGAACATATCAAACTACATGAACACATCCAACATAATAACGTGTCAAATGACATTAACATTTCAAAGTATATCATCATATAAAACTACATGAACATATCAAACTACATGAACACATCCAACATAATAACGTGTCAAATGACATTAACATGACAAAGTATATCATCATATAAAACTACATGAACATATCAAACTACATGAACACATCCAACTTAATAACGTGTCGAATGACATTAACATGACAAAGTATATCATCATATAAAACTACATGAACATATCAAACTACATGAACACATCCAACATAATAACGTGTCAAATGACATTAACATGACAAAGTATATCATCATATAAAACTACATGAACATATCAAACTACATGAACACATCCAACATAATAACGTATCAAATGACATTAACATGACAAAGTATATCATCATATAAAACTACATGAACATATCAAACTACATGAACACATCCAACATAATAACGAGTCAAATGACATTAACATGACAAAGTATATCATCACATAAAACTACATGAACATATCAAACTACAAACCTTGTCTTGGGTTTGTCTCTGAGCCGCGTTCTGGCCCAGCGTGCAAAAGGATCTTCTTTCCCCATCATTGGAGAGGAGAGACGTGGGCGGAGCTTCTGATACTGGCCACACCCACAGCGGCTTCTCAGACGTGACGCGGTGGAGCACCGGAAGGTCGCAGTCTGCCCCGGTCATTGCTGGCCCACAAGTACCAGGCTTCTGGATGCCATCTGACTGCAGCGGAACATCTGTGGACCACAACTTCTCTTGGATTTCTACTTCAACATTTTCTCAGACTTCAAAACTTTATACCTGAGAACATTTGTTCCTCATTTCAGAAGGATAGTTTATTTTTCAACTTGGAAATATTTGGAAGGTGTTGGGGATGCTATCAAGCCCCTCAGTCACAATCCTTTGCTGTTTGGGACTGACAGACCAGCCTTGTGTTTGGGACTGACGGACCAGCCTTGTGTTTGGGACTGACGGACCAGCCTTGTGTTTGGGACTGACGGACCAGCCTTGTGTTTGGGACTGACGGACCAGCCTTGTGTTTGGGACTGACGGACCAGCCTTGTGTTTGGGACTGACGGACCAGCCTTGTGTTTGGGACTGACGGACCAGCCTTGTGTTTGGGACTGACGGACCAGCCTTGTGTTTGGGACTGACGGACCAGCCTTGTGTTTGGGACTGATGACGGACCAGCCTTGTGTTTGGGACTGACGGACCAGCCTTGTGTTTGGGACTGACGGACCAGCCTTGTGTTTGGGACTGACGGACCAGCCTTGTGTTTGGGAAAGACGGACCAGCCTTGTGTTTGGGACTGACGGACCAGCCTTGTGTTTGGGAAAGACGGACCAGCCTTGTGTTTGGGACTGACGGACCAGCCTTGTGTTTGGGACTGAGGGACCAGCCTTGTGTTTGGGACTGACGGACCAGCCTTGTGTTTGGGACTGACGGACCAGCCTTGTGTTTGGGAAAGACGGACCAGCCTTGTGTTTGGGACTGACGGACCAGCCTTGTGTTTGGGACTGACGGACCAGCCTTGTGTTTGGGACTGACGGACCAGCCTTGTGTTTGGGACTGACGGACCAGCCTTGTGTTTGGGACTGACGGACCAGCCTTGTGTTTGGGACTGACGGACCAGCCTTGTGTTTGGGACTGACGGACCAGCCTTGTGTTTGGGAAAGACGGACCAGCCTTGTGTTTGGGACTGACGGACCAGCCTCGTGTTTGGGACTGACGGACCAGCCTTGTGTTTGGAACTGACGGACCAGATATATATATGTAACACCATGTATGTATATATATGTAACAACATGTATGTATATATATATGTAACACCATGTATGTATATATATGTAACGCCATGTGTGTATATATATGTAACACCATGTGTGTATATATGTAACACCATGTATGTATATATATGTAACACCATGTGTGTATATATATGTAACACCATGTATGTATATATATGTAACACCATGTATGTATATATATGTAACACCATGTGTGTATATATATGTAACACCATGTATGTATATATATGTAACAACATGTATGTATATATATGTAACACCATGTATGTATATATATGTAACACCATGTGTGTATATATATGTAACACCATGTATGTATATATATGTAACACCATGTGTGTATATATATGTAACACCATGTGTGTATATATATGTAACACCATGTATGTATATATATGTAACAACATGTATGTATATATATATGTAACACCATGTATGTATATATATGTAACAGCATGTATATATATATATATGTAACACCATGTATGTATATATATGTAACACCATGTATGTATATATATGTAACAACATGTATGTATATATATATGTAACACCATGTATGTATATATATGTAACAACATGTATGTATATATATATGTAACACCATGTATGTATGTATATGTAACAACATGTATGTCAGGCTTGCCACTTACAGTTTGTTTGTGTTTTAGTTTTTCCTCTGTGTGTGTTTAGTATTTCCTGTTTTTAGTTCCTGTCAGAGCTCTTATTTTGTCCATTTGTTGTTTTTTCCCCTGCAGGCTGTTTTCCCCTCAGCTGCGGCTAATTGGCACCTGGCCACACCTGGTGTCAATCAGCCCGCTCCTATTTGAAACCTGCTTTGTCTTCCAGTCGAGTGCTGGATTATTGTCGATGTCACGTACTGCATGCCGCTTCTGTATTATATTATCGCTGTCACACCTGGGTGAAGTCTTGTCTGGTTTTAGTCTGGTGTCATGTGGTCTTATCATTTCCTGTTTTATTTTGAAAAGTTAACTCTCCCTCTCGTTTCAGATCACTTGCTCTTCCTCCTGTTTCACCGGTCTGACGTCACCCTGATTGCCTGATTGTGTCACACTCCCTCATGTGTATAAATGTCTCGTCCTCCTCTTGTCTTGTGCCAGAGTGCCTCGTTACTTTATGTGCGTACCTCCAGCGATCCATGTCTCGTCCTCCTCTTGTCTTGTGCCAGAGTGCCTCGTTACTTTATGTGCGTACCTCCAGCGATCCATGTCTCGTCCTCCTCTTGTCTTGTGCCAGAGTGCCTCGTTACTTTATGTGCGTACCTCCAGCGATCCATGTCTCGTCCTCCTCTTGTCTTGTGCCAGAGTGCCTCGTTACTTTATGTGCGTACCTCCAGCGATCCATGTCTCGTCCTCCTCTTGTCTTGTGCCAGAGTGCCTCGTTACTTTATGTGCGTACCTCCAGCGATCCATGTCTCGTCCTCCTCTTGTCTTGTGCCAGAGTGCCTCGTTACTTTATGTGCGTACCTCCAGCGATCCATGTCTCGTCCTCCTCTTGTCTTGTGCCAGAGTGCCTCGTTACTTTTTGTGCGTACCTCCAGCGATCCATGTCTCGTCCTCCTCTTGTCTTGTGCCAGAGTGCCTCGTTACTTTATGTGCGTACCTCCAGCGATCCATGTCTCGTCCTCCTCTTGTCTTGTGCCAGAGTGCCTCGTTACTTTATGTGCGTACCTCCAGCGATCCATGTCTCGTCCTCCTCTTGTCTTGTGCCAGAGTGCCTCGTTACTTTATGTGCGTACCTCCAGCGATCCATGTCTCGTCCTCCTCTTGTCTTGTGCCAGAGTGCCTCGTTACTTTATGTGCGTACCTCCAGCGATCCATGTCTCGTCCTCCTCTTGTCTTGTGCCAGAGTGCCTCGTTACTTTATGTGCGTACCTCCAGCGATCCATGTCTCGTCCTCCTCTTGTCTTGTGCCAGAGTGCCTCGTTACTTTATGTGCGTACCTCCAGCGATCCATGTCTCGTCCTCCTCTTGTCTTGTGCCAGAGTGCCTCGTTACTTTATGTGCGTACCTCCAGCGATCCATGTCTCGTCCTCCTCTTGTCTTGTGCCAGAGTGCCTCGTTACTTTTTGTGCGTACCTCCAGCGATCCATGTCTCGTCCTCCTCTTGTCTTGTGCCAGAGTGCCTCGTTACTTTATGTGCGTACCTCCAGCGATCCATGTCTCGTCCTCCTCTTGTCTTGTGCCAGAGTGCCTCGTTACTTTATGTGCGTACCTCCAGCGATCCATGTCTCGTCCTCCTCTTGTCTTGTGCCAGAGTGCCTCGTTACTTTATGTGCGTACCTCCAGCGATCCATGTCTCGTCCTCCTCTTGTCTTGTGCCAGAGTGCCTCGTTACTTTATGTGCGTACCTCCAGCGATCCATGTCTCGTCCTCCTCTTGTCTTGTGCCAGAGTGCCTCGTTACTTTATGTGCGTACCTCCAGCGATCCATGTCTCGTCCTCCTCTTGTCTTGTGCCAGAGTGCCTCGTTACTTTATGTGCGTACCTCCAGCGATCCATGTCTCGTCCTCCTCTTGTCTTGTGCCAGAGTGCCTCGTTACTTTATGTGCGTACCTCCAGCGATCCATGTCTCGTCCTCCTCTTGTCTTGTGCCAGAGTGCCTCGTTACTTTTTGTGCGTACCTCCAGCGATCCATGTCTCGTCCTCCTCTTGTCTTGTGCCAGAGTGCCTCGTTACTTTATGTGCGTACCTCCAGCGATCCATGTCTCGTCCTCCTCTTGTCTTGTGCCAGAGTGCCTCGTTACTTTTTGTGCGTACCTCCAGCGATCCATGTCTCGTCCTCCTCTTGTCTTGTGCCAGAGTGCCTCGTTACTTTTTGTGCGTACCTCCAGCGATCCATGTTCACAGCCATTGCCACGTTCTATGTACCCTTTTTGTCAGTTGTTTAGCATTGCCTCCCTTGGAGCCCTTTTTGTTATATTTTGCATAGTGTCCTCTTTGCACCTTTTTTCCCTCCACTGCTGGAGCGTTTTGAGTTCATTGAGATTTTGTTAGTTTTTAGGTTAGGTAAGCTCGGCTTTTGATAGCCTGTTAAGTTTCTCCCCTTTTATACCCTTTCCCTTGTTCAAAATACATATTTGTTTTCATACTCCTGCATCTGTGTCCAGAGTCCTGTTCAAGTCGTGACAATCGCTCCTGTCGTGTCGTGTCATGTCGTTGCAGCGTAGCGGAAACCTATAATTCGTTAGATGTTTGTAGCTTACTATTTTTTGGCTCCCTGCTTCCTATTTTGTCTTTGTACAACACGTACCGACTTCTGTTCCCTGTTCGGTTTATGCTCGCTTCCATGCTAAGCTCCTTTTGTTTGTCATCAGCCTCGTGCGCGCTTTTTGTTGTACCCCTTTTGTTTGTTCTTGTTTTAGTATTTATATTAAATCATGTTTTCTCATTCAATGCCTGCCTCCATCTCTGCATCTTGGGGTTCGTCAAAAACTAACTTTGACAATGTATGTATATATATATATATATATATATATATATATATATATATGTATATATATATATATATATATATATATATATATATATATATATATATAACTCCATGTATGTATATATTTGTAATAACATGTATACATATATATATATGTATATATATATATATGTATGTAACACCTTGTATGTATATATATGTAATAACATGTATGTATATACTTGTAATAACATGTATATATATATATTTATATATGTAACAACATGTATGTATATGTATGTAATAACATGTATGTATATATATCCGAAATAACACGTATGTGTGTATATACACATATATATACGTATATATATATATAACAAGACGTATGTATGTAACAACATATATGTATATATGTATATATATATGTAACAAGACGTATGTATGTAACAACATATATGTATATATGTATATATATGTAACAAGACGTATGTATGTAACAACATATATGTATATATTTGTAAGAAAATGTATGTAGAAAAGGCAAAAGCAGTACAGTTGTGTAAAAGCTAAATAAAAAGAGAATACAACAAATCCTTGTCAACTTGTATTCAATTGAATTGTCTGCAAAGACAAGATATTTCATCTTCACACCGACAAACTTTCTTCTTTTTTGCAAATAATCATGAACTTAGAATGTAATGGCAGCAACAAATTGCAAAAAAGGCATTTTTACTCATGTGTTCCATGGCCTTTCCTTTTACCAACACTCAGTAAACTGAGGAGACTTTTTTTGAAGTGGAATTTTTGCTTAAGTTTTTCAACAGTCTCCCGCCTCATATTTTAGCCTTCACACATTTTCAATGGGAGACAGGTCTGGACTACAAGCAAGCCAGTCTAGTACCCGCACTCTTTTACTATGAAGCCACGTGGCTTGGCATTGTCTTGCTGAAATAAGCAGGGGCGTCCATGATAAGGACATATGTTGCTCCAAAAGCTGTATGTACCTTTCAGCATTAATGGTGCCTTCACAGATGTGTAAGTTAGCCATGCCTTGGCCACTAATACACTCCCATACATGCTTTTAGGCACATGCTGCCTAGAAGACTTTTACCCTAGAACAGTCCGGGTACTTCTTTTCCTCTTTGGTCCGCAGGACACCACGTCTACAGTTTCCGAAAACGATTTGAAACGTGGACTCGTCAGACCACAGAACACTTTTCCACTTTGCATCAGTCCATCTTAGTGAAGTGTTTCTGGGTGTTGTTGATAAATGGCTTTGGCTTTGCATAGTAGAGTTTTACCTTGCACTTAAAAATGTAGCGACCAACTGTAGTTACTGACAGTGATTTTCTGAAGTGTTCCTGAGCCCATGTGGTGATATCCTTTACACAACAATTTGGCTTTTTGATGCAGTAGTGCCTGAGGGATCCAAGGTGCGTAATATCATGGCTGTGTATCATACTGTGTAACATAAGTCATATAAGTACATTTAGAAGTACAGTATGTAATACTGTGTAATATAAGTCATATAAGTACATTTAGAAGTCTCTCTAGGCCTCCGTCAGTCGTAACGATTATGGATACTGCGCTAGTCCAGAGGTCAAGTTTAAACTCAGCGACAACGCCTGCGGTGGCTGATGAGTCGGATGTGGGAGACACAAATACCGCCGCATTTACTGCAGATGTAGCTGGAAGGCGCAACTGCAGGAGTGCTTGTCTTCCGCTTGGTTCTTTTTTCATTGGCTGTGGCATGGATCTATTCCTCGCCAGTCTTCAACTGTTTGTGAAGGACACTGCGCCATTTGCTGCAGTCAGCCGCTACATCTTCCCAATGTTCAGTCTTTAAGTCCAGGGCTTTCATGTCCCGCTTGAAGATATCTTTGAAGCGCAGTTTCGACCGGCCAACAGATCTCTTGCCAGAGGTAAGATCGCCATACAGGATGTCCTTTGGCATACGTCCAACCTCCATACGGCACAAGTGGCTGAGCCAACGCAGCCTGCGTTGTCTGAGCAGCGTGAACATGGTAGGAAGACCAGCGCGTTTGAGGACTTGGACATTCCTCACCTTGTCACTCCAATGGATGCCGAGGATGCGGCGAAGGCAAGGCATGTGGAAGGTGTTCAGTTTGCGCTCCTGTTCGGAGTATGTTGTCCATGTTTGGCTGCCATAGAGAAGAGTGCTGACAACACAGGCGTTGTACACTGCCATGTCGGTAGGAATTGTCAGCTTCCGGTTCTCCCAGACGCGGGTTGTGGCAGCTTTGCCGATACGTTTGTTGATCTCACCATCAAGGGACAGATTGTCACTGATGGTGGATCCCAGGTAAGTGAAATGGTGTACGATTTCGAGTTGGTGCTTATCGATTGTGATGACTGGTGGAGTGTCCACTTCATGACTCAGCACATTGGTCATGTTTAGGCTGATGGAAAGCCCAAAGTCTTTGCAGGTCTGGGAGAATCTGTCCATAAGGCACGGGAGTTCTTGTTCAGTGTGTGAAATGACGGTGGCATCATCAGCAAAGAGCATGTCCCGGACGGTTGTCTCACGGACTTTGGTCCTTGCTTTAAGACAGGCTAGGTTGAAAAGTTGGCCGTCAGATCTTGTACGTAGATATACCCCTTCTGTTGCAGTCCCAAAACCATGTTCGATGAGCAGGGCAAAGAAAATACCGAAAAGGGTAGGAGCAAGGATGCAACCTTGCTTGACTTCGCTCTTAATGTCAAATGGGTTGGATATGCTACCCTCATACTGGATGTTGCCTTCATGTCGTCATGGAAAGATCTAATTAGACTATGGAGCTTTGGAGACCATCCAATCTTGGGTAGGATGCTGAAGAGCCATTCTCTGCTAACCAGGTCGAAAGCCTCGGTCAGGTCAATGAAGGATATGTATGTACAGGGGCTTCTGTTGTTCCCTGCATTTCTCCTGAAGTTGGCGTAGGGAGAATATCATGTCCGAAAGCCGCATTTAGATTCCGGGTAAACGCGCTCAGCAAGTGTCTGAAGGCACACAAGCACGACACGGGCATAGAGTTTTCCTACCATATTCAGGAGGGAGATGCCCCTGTAATTGTTACAGTTGCTCCTGTCGCCTTTATTTTTGTGAAGGGTGACAATCTTGGCATCTCTCATGTCCTGCGGCATGGCTCCCTCTTTCCAGCACTGGCAGAGGACATCATGCAAAGGTTTCAGGAGGGTGTCTCTACAGCGCTTGATGAGATCTGGGGGGATGCCATCAGTACCAGGTGCTTTGCCAATCGCTAAGCTGTCGATCGCTTTGTGAAGTTCAGCAAGTGTTGGTTCAGCATCTAATTCCTCAATGATGGTCAGCTGTTCAATGGCATCAAGGGCTGAGGCGACTACAGTGTTCTCTCTGGAGTAGAGTTCTGAATAGTGCTCTACCCATCCGTCCAACTGCTTGCTCTTGTCAGTGATAACTTCCCCACTGGTGGACTTTAGGGGGGCTTTTTTGCTCTGTGTTGGGCCCAGAGCATTGATGCCCTAGTACATCCCTCTGATGTTACCTGAGGTAGCTGCAGACTGGATGGATTCACTGAGTTGTTGCCAGTATTCATTGGCACAATGTCTTGCCGTCTTTTGCACTTTGCTTCTTGTAATTCTCAGTGCTTGCAGGGACTTCTCATTTAGGGAGCGTTTGTATTCAGTAAGGGCAGCACGCTTTGCTTCAATGACAAGGGTCATCTCGCTGGACTTGGCAACAAACCAGTCATTGTTTTTGAAGATCTTCTTCCCAAAGGTTGCAAGGGCTGTTTTCTGAATGGCCTCCCTGAGGTGGCCCCATTACTCAGAGGCGGAGTAGTGCTGGTGTTCTTCAGACAGGATGTTGTTGAGGGACTTGGCAAACTCTTCTACTTAGGGTTAGAAGTACATTATGTAATACTGTGTAACATAAGTCATATAAGTACATTTAGAAGTACAGTCTGTAATACTATGTAACATTTGTCATATAAGTCCATTTAGAAGTACAGTATGTAATACTGTGTTACATACGTCCTATAAGTCTTATACCATGAATTGATTAACGTGGACCCCGACTTAAACAAGTTGAAAAACTTATTCGGGTGTTACCATTTAGTGGTCAATTGTACGGAATATGTACTGTACTGTGCAATCTACTAATAAAAGTATCAATCAATCAATCAATCAAGTACAATTGAGCTGGGATAGGCTCCAGCTTTCCTGTGACTGTAATGAAGATTAGCATTTTAGAAAATGGAGGGATAGGGTTATGATAGTACATGTAATATCAGTCATATTTGGAATATAATGTCATCCAATAAGTATACAATCAGATCTGCAGGCTAAGTTTGTTTGTAATAAATGTGTAGCATGTATGTCATATAAATGTAATAACTGTTAGATATGTAGCATGTATGTCATATAAATGTAATAAATGTTAGATATGTAGCATGTATGTCATATAAATGTAATAAATATTAGATATGTAGCATGTATGTCATATAAATGTAATAAATATTAGATATGTAGCATGTATGTCATATAAATGTAATAAATATTAGATATGTAGCATGTATGTCATATAAATGTAATAAATGTTAGATATGTAGCATGTATGTCATATAAATGTAATAAATGTTAGATATGTAGCATGTATGTCATATAAATGTAATAAATATTAGATATGTAGCATGTATGTCATATAAATGTAATAAATGTTAGATATGTAGCATGTATGTCATATAAATGTAATAAATGTTAGATATGTAGCATGTTTGTCCTATAAGTCATCATATAGGCACAATGTAGGAGAGCAAAGATAGTGGGGGAAGGGAAAAGTACACTTGTGTGTTTGCACATCAATGAGGTCTCTGTTTTATCCATCACACACACTGCTGCCCTTCACGTGTCATCACACACACACATGCACACACACACACACACACACACACACGCAAACACACATACCCCCCACACACACTGCTGCTATTCACGTGTCATCACACACACACATACACTCGCACGCACACACACACACACACACTGCTGCTATTCACTAGTCATCACACACACACACACACACACACACACACACACACACACACACACACACACACACACACACACACACACACACACACAGTATGAAGAAGAGGCAAGGCAGCTGAAGAATGCAGAAAGTGAAAGTTTGTGGCGGTGTCATTAGTGTGAGAAGATTTGATCATAAATAAATAAAAAGAATAAAGTGTAGACGAAATATTTGTGGCGGTCAATTCTGAGCCGATTGCAAGTCTGCGATGCTCACCGTGGACTTGGCGCTCAGTCTTCCTGCGGGACTTGTTCTTGCCTCGCAGTCGAGACAAGGTCCTCTTGAGCAGAGGCTGGGCCATGCTAGACCTCGGTCTGCAGCTTCTGGGGGACCAGTCCTTCACTCCTTCATCATGTTTCCCCACACAAAGTGGACCTCGGTCTGCAGCTTCTGGGGGACCAGTCCTTCACTCCTTCATCATGTTTCCCCGCACAAAGTGGACCTCGGTCTGCAGCTTCTGGGGGACCAGTCCTTCACTCCTTCATCATGTTTCCCCGCACAAAGTGGACCTCGGTCTGCAGCTTCTGGGGGACCAGTCCTTCACTCCTTCATCATGTTTCCCCACACAAAGTGGACCTCGGTCTGCAGCTTCTGGGGGACCAGTCCTTCACTCCTTCATCATATTTCCCCACACAAAGTGGACCTCGGTCTGCAGCTTCTGGGGGACCAGTCCTTCACTCCTTCATCATGTTTCCCCACACAAAGTGGACCTCGGTCTGCAGCTTCTGGGGGACCAGTCCTTCACTCCTTCATCATATTTCCCCACACAAAGTGGACCTCGGTCTGCAGCTTCTGGGGGACCAGTCCTTCACTCCTTCATCATGTTTCCCCACACAAAGTGGACCTCGGTCTGCAGCTTCTGGGGGACCAGTCCTTCACTCCTTCATCATGTTTCCCCACACAAAGTGGACCTCGGTCTGCAGCTTCTGGGGGACCAGTCCTTCACTCCTTCTTCATGTTTTCCCACACACGGTTTATCACAAGCTGCTCACTGCTGAACAGGAAATGAATTCCAAACATTCTTTCCCAAACTCCCCCCTCCTCCTCCACTTCCTCCTCCCACAGCTGTGGGAGGGGGAGGGTCTGTAGGCGCCTGGGGTCTGCACTGCTCTCCTCCCAGCTTTGGTCGCCACTTCAGACCAGGAGAAGACGCTGTGACCTGGCGTTGATCAGATGGTGTGCTCATAGACATGGACACGTGCTGACAGGAGGCCATTTTTATTGTTCTTGTGTGTGTGCTTTGTGTTAACAAACACACTGATACAACACCATTGTGTTAAATACTAACACACTATTACAAGCCCATTGTGTTACAAGTGATGAATATTAACACACTATTACCGCGACACACTTACACGTTGGAATTGTTTTTAAGTGTCAAAAAGTGTGGATTTTTTCTCTCACAAAGTCTGGATTTTTTTCTAAATGTCAAAAAGTGTTGATTTCTTATGTCAAAAAGTGTACATTTTTTCTGTAAAAAAATTGGATTGTTAATGTTGGGGTTGGGGTTAGGGGAAGAGGAGGGTATGCACTGTCCGTCTAGAAACTGTCCAGTGGGTAAAGGGTGCTTCCTTGAAACCCCATGGCTAAGACGGCTTCCCTGTGTGTCCTCACAGCAGGATGGCTTCTCATCGACTGCCGGGGAGGGAATGAGCCTGTTTCAAACTGGAGGAGGCTTATATAGTGCTGCAGGGGGCGGGGCTAATATTCTCCGCTGCAGTGGAGTCAGGAGACCCTCAAAGTAAATTCCTACATATGTGATGCGACAAATTGACATACTATGCGCAACACATAGTGGACAAACACCACGGTTAATATCGGGATGTTTTATCAAAGCAATAAAATGTTTGCTTTGATTTACCTTTCCCTCCAGTTGAGGGTTAGGGTTGAGGTTGGGGTTGGGGTGAGGGTTAGGGGGAAGAGGAGGGTATGCGCACTGTCCGTCTACAACCTGTCCAGGCAACGCCCACGCTAAACGCTGGACTCCCCAAGAACGCTGGAAGAAATCGAATCGGGCGTTAAATGCAGTGACAAGCACATGTTGGATAGATATCCAGCGACGCGTGTTTCGGCCTTTCAGGCCCCGTCAGGCTGGCTGAGCCACGCCCAGTGGGGCTCTTCTCCTTCTCCAGAGGGTAAAGGGTGCTTCCTGGAAAATGCGTGGCTAAGACGGCTTCCCTGTGTGTCCTCTCGACAGGAGAGTATCTCATGACTGCCGGGGAGGGAATGAACCTGTCTCCAGCAGCAGGAGGTTTATATAGTGCTGCAAGGGGCGGGGCTAATGCTCTCCGCTGCAGTGAAGTCAAGAGACCCTCAAAATAAATTCCTACATATGTGATGCGTCAAATTGACATATTATGTGCAACATATAGTGGACTCCTCTGTCCTCTGTTGTCCTCTTGTGTTTTGTATACACTTTGATTTCTCTGTGCCTGGCTGTTATCTACCGCCCCCCAGGGCCCTATTCGGACTTTATCAGTGAATTCTCAGAGTTTGTTGCTGTTCTAGTGACGCACGCCGATAATATAATTATAATGGGGGACTTTAATATCCATATGAATACCCCATTGGACCCACCGTGCGTGGCGCTCCAAACTATAATTGATAGCTGTGGTCTCACACAAATAATAAATGAACCGACGCATCGCAGCGGTAATACGATAGACCTAGTGCTTGTCAGAGATATCACCGTTTCCAAAGTTATGATACTCCCGTATACTAAAGTAATGTCCGATCATTACCTTATAAAATTCGAAGTTCAGACTCATGTTCGGCGAGCTAATAATAATAATAACTGCTATAGCAGCCGCAACATTAATACGGCCACAACGACAACTGTTGCTGACCTACTGCCCTCGGTAATGGGACCATTCCCAAAGTATGTGGGCTCTATTGATAACCTAACTAACAACTTTAACCACGCCCTGCGCGAAACCATTGATAGTATAGCACCGCTGAAGTTAAAAAAGGCTCCAAAAAGGCGTAAGCCATGGTTTACAGAAGAAACTAGAGCTCAGAAATTATTATGTAGAAAGCTGGAACGCAAATGGCACACGTCTAAACTTGAGGTGCACCATCAAGCATGGAGTGATAGTTTAATAACTTATAAACGCATGCTTAACTTAGCTAAAACTAATTATTACTCAAAACTCATCCGCCTTAATAAAAACGATCTTAAATTTTTGTTTAGTACAATAGCATCGCTAACCCAACAAGGGACTCCTTCCAGTAGCTCCACCCACTCGGCAGATGACTTTATGAAGTTCTTTAATAAGAAAATTGAAGTCATTAGAAAGGAGATTAAAGACAATGCGTCCCAGCTACAACGGGGTTCTATTAACACTGATACGATTGTATATACGGCGGATAATGCCCTCCAAAATAGTTTCTCTCGTTTTGAGGAAATAACATTAGAAGAATTGTTACGTGTAAATGGAATAAAACAAACAACATGTTTACTCGACCCACTTCCTGGGAAACATATCAAGGAGCTCTTTGTATTATTAGGTCCATCAGTGCTGAATATTATAAACTTATCACTTTCCTCGGGCACTGTTCCCCTAGCATTCAAAAAAGCGGTTATTCATCTTCTTCTTAAAAGACCTAACCTCGATCCTGACCTCATGGTAAACTACCGACCGGTGTCTCACCTTCCCTTACCTCGAAAAAATTGTTGCAGAGCAGCTAAATGAACACTTAGCGTCTAACAATCTATGTGAAACCTTTCAGTCCGGTTTCAGGGCAAATCACTCTACGGAGACAGCCCTCGCAAAAATGACTAATGATCTATTTCTAATGATGGATTCTGATGCGTCATCTATGTTGCTGCTCCTCCATCTTAGCGCTGCTTTTGATACCGTCGATCATAATATTTTATTAGAGGTTTACAAACTAATAATTTAGTAGTTCCATAATTAATTATTTGTTTCCATCTTTTCCCAATGATTCCAGTTAGTTGATTGAATGAAAAACTTGAACAAGCATCATCATACATATTTCTAAAGGCCTACTGAAATGAGATTTTCTTATTTAAACGGGGATAGCAGGTCCATTCTATGTGTCATAATTGATCATTTCGCGATATTGCCATATTTTTGCTGAAAAAATATTTCCAAAGTAATTTTCCATTACGTTCAACAATGTGGTGTGTGTATCCAATACCTTTCCATTTGTTTTAATACGTATGGAAATGTTCTTTTTATAACGTTTTTTTGCTTGGATATTTCAAATGAATTTTGAACACTTATCACCTTTTTTTCATCCAGATTGTTTTGTTGCAGTCATAACTTTAAAATAATTGTTTTTCAGTTAAGTTTAACTCCTCTTTTTTGGCTGTAAATGAATTCAGTTGCTCACTAATTAGATTATCACTACTATCAATGTTTTTTGTAAATCCTCAATTTCTTTCTTTAATTCCTGTTAGACCATTTTAAGTTTTTTTTCTCCATGAAGAGTACGCAATGGCATATCCCCTTAAATATTTGAAGGCTTCCCAGGCGATTTGGCGATTTGCTGATCCTATATTATTTTTAAATTAGTCAGTAATAAGTTGTTTTTTTTCAATGAATTATTCATCCTGTGGAAGCATTTGATTCAACTTCCAATATCTGGGCTCACATGTATTATCTTCAATTGTAGTAGTTAAACCTATACAATTATGATCAGAACACAATTTATCATTGATTGATATTGCAGTCACTTTGTTTAGCAATGAAAATGGTATATAAAAAATAGTCAATAGGACTTGCCTGGTTTTGTCTTCTCCACATATATTGTACTAACCTAGGATTTTTTAATCTCCAGATATCAATTAAATCAAATGCATCCATAACATTTTTAATCTTTTGTAAAGATTGAGGAGGGTTAGTAACCCTCTGGAGAGA
Organism: Nerophis ophidion; assembly: GCF_033978795.1. NCBI lineage: Eukaryota > Metazoa > Chordata > Actinopteri > Syngnathiformes > Syngnathidae > Nerophis > Nerophis ophidion. Next base: position 132,841 of record NW_026907107.1, read on the forward strand.
GCAAGCACTCCGTCTTTGCATTTGGAGTTGATCAACTTTACAACCGTAGGACTCGGTCTAGCATCCTCTTTGCGTTTGCCAATCCTGTGTGCTCGTTCCATTTGGATCCTCTTGACTTCTTCATCCGGAATGCCCAGTTGCTTCTGCAGAATGGCTGTGACGAGGTTCTCCGCGATGCTGTAAGTCTCTTCTACATCTTCATAATCAGCATCTTGTCCCGCATGCTCCTGCAGCGGAGTTCCAACAAGTCCGCCTTTAATTTCTCGCTCTCTGTTGTCAGTCTAGTAGTTTCGAGTTCCTGGCTTGTTAACTCAACTTTTAGTGTCGTCTTTTCCTTTTTTATCTCCACCATTTCAGCGTGATTGTACTTGACTGATTTTTTTCAGCTCTGAAACGTCAGTTATTAGTTCAATCAAAATGTCAATTTTTTCAAGTTTTTCAACCATAGCTCGCAACATTTTTCGATCGTCCGGAGTAAACATTGCATTTTCGTCCAAATCCCTAGAGGACAATTGATCACGGACGTGTTTAGATTCCTTTGATCCGCGTTGTGGCATAGTTGCAGGGGAACAATGGGCCACTCGGCGTTCGAGGCACCTTATTTTCAGCCAAATCACCCTCGTGAGTAGAATATATCTCACCAATTGCAGAGAGGCGGATATATATAGTGTAAATGACTTCAAATCTTGTGTCACTGGCGCGTTTATGCCATTTATCACATTACATACTGGGACTTGTGTAGAGACTGTCTCAGCTCACGGTGGCCTAACCTGCTGTCCTTTAAACTTGCTGTATTATATAAGTATTTCTGTCCTTATACTGTAGTGCATCAATACATACACTCTCTTCGAAATATAGTATGTGTTTCTATCCTTGTACTGTAGTACACCAATACTCCAAAAGATAGCATATACGTGTGTAGTTACACTTTTTTTTTCCTAAAGATAGTATATCAAGTGTTTGCGTCCTTGTTGTACATCAATGTTACATCCCCCTTAAGATAGTATTTTATATAAGTATTTCAGTACATCAATACATAGACTTTATCCTATATAAGTACTTCAGTACATAAATACTTACACTTATTTCCAAAGATAGTGTATTGTAAAAGTATGTCAGTAAATCAATACTTAGTTACTTCTAAAGATACAATGTCTAAGTATTTATGTCGTTGTACTATAGAACATCAATACATAAACTTTATTCTAAAGATTATATAAGTATTTCTGTCCTTGCATTGTAGTACATCATTACTTAAACTGTCTTTGAAGTATTTCAGTACATGAATACTTGTACAATATTCTATCTTTAGAAGAACGTGTAAGTGTTTCAGTACATCAATACTTAGTTTCTTCTAAGGGTACTATACATACAGTGCCCTCCAAAAGTATTGGAACAGTGAGTCCAATTTGTTTATTTTTGTTGTAGACTGAAAACATTTGGGTTTGAAAATAAAAGATGAGTATGGGACAATAGATCAACATGTTAGCTTTTATTTCCAGGTATTTGCATCTGGATCTGATTCACAACTTAGAAGATAGCACCTTTTGGTTCAACCTACCCATTTTTCATGAGAGCAAAAGTATCGGAACATGTGATTGACAGGTGTGTGTTGTTGCCCAGGTGTTTCCCAATTACATTGATTACTAATTACTAAATAGCACTAAATGTCTGAGCTCAGTTTCAGATTGAGTAGGATAGGTTTTACCTGTGCAGACTGCATTTAGAGTTGGCGCCAACATGAAAACGAGAGTCTGTGGGTCTATGGGTGAAAACAAAGCAATTGTGAATCTGAGAGAAGATGGACATTCAATCAGAGCCATTGCACAAGCATTGGCCATAGTGAGTACAACCGTTTGGAATGTTCTGAAGAAGAAAGAAACCACTGGTGTACTAGGCTACAGACGTGGAACAGGACCAAGGAAAACATCAGCAGTTGATGACAGAAACATTGTGAGAGCTATAAAGAACAACTGTTAGTGACATCAGCAACAACCTCCTGAGGGCAAGAGTGAAGGTATCACAATCTACTGTTTGCAGAAGACTTCATGAACAGAAGTACAGAGATTACACCAGAAGATGCAAACCACTCGATAGCAAGAATTATTGGAAGGCCAGGCTACATTTTGGCCAAAAGGTGCAGGGATGAGCCTGAAAAATTCTGGGAAAATGTTTTATGGACTGATGAGACAAAGATTATCTTCATCCAAAGTGATGGAAAGGCGAAAGTTTGGAGAAAGAAAGGATCTGCTCATGATCCCAAACATACAAGCTCATATGTGAAACACGGCAGAGCTAATGTCATGGCTTGGGCTTGCAAGGCTTCTTCTGGGACGTCATCTTCATTGATGATGTAACCCATGATGGCAGCAGCAAAATGAACTCAGAAGTCTACAGAAACATTTAGTCTTCTAATTTAAAGAAAGATGCAACTAAACTGATTGGGAGATCCTTCATCATGCAGCAAGATAACGACCCAAAACACACTTCCAAAACAACAAAGGAGTTGATCAGGGGCAAGAAGTGGAAGGTTTTAGACTGGCCAAGTCAGTCTCCAGACTTAAACCCAATAGAGCATGTATTTTACCTGCTGAAGAGGAGACTGACAGGAGTAACCCCCCCAAAACAAACAAACAAACAACTGAAAAAGGCTATGGAGAAAGCCTGGAAAAGCATCACAAAAGTTTGGTGATGTCAATGGCTCACAGGCTTGATGCAGTTATTGAAAGCAAAGGATTTGCAACTAAATATTAAGTCCTATACACTTTAATGTATTTTAAGTTGATATGTTCCTGTTGGAGCCTATCTATATTATTTATTTATTAATTGTTTTGACAATCTAATCCAATAATTTCAATGATGATGTTGATAAATTATATGCTGTTTTAGATGGATTATGATTAAGTGAGCCACTTCCTCCTCCTATGATTAAGAAGAAAGGACAGCTGGGCGTTCCCTTTCTCTGTCTGTCATGCTGAAGGAGTGAGGAGTGAAAAAGTTTGTCTACCACCAAATAAGTTATTTTGATTATGTAGAAAGTCAACAACGGAGAATATTTTTTGTTTGTGAAAATAAATTATCAACATTTTCAATCTAGAAATATCTCCCCGAGTGCTTATTAAGGAATTTAGTGAGTATTAAACCTCCTCCTCAAGGCTACTTGGCTATCTTTTTTGTAATTTTTTGGAAACTTTTTGGAACGACAGAGTAGCCGTAACAAGTAAACAAACTACACTGTAGACCCGAAGGACCATCCACGATCGCTCTGCACCGACGACAGCAAGCAGCCGGCGGGCCGTGACTAAAATCAGCTGATGAACGTCATGAATGAATGAATGATCGCGCCGCTGCGCTGTATGGAATCATTTTAACGCTATGGAAAGGAAAGTTGCAGATTGTGGATGTGAAATGCAAATGTTGGAAGGACGTTTAGGATTGAACTAAACAATGGACTAAGTGGAAAATAAATTGAGCAGTGTGATTATTTGGAATGATGTCTGGCACACCTGAGACGGCAGCTGAGGCCGACCACATGCCGAGAACACGCATTGCTTCGCGCAGAGGCAGACTGGGCGCGTGCACAAGGAAGCTAAATGAAATAAAGACTTTGATGACTCATGTTAGAAATGCTGATAAAGTCAATGATGATTTTGAAGTATTTAAAAGAGCTGTGGATGGATTTAAAAATGCTCACAACTTTGTGCAAAACTTGCTATCAGAAGAGGAAAAGGAAAATTATTATTATGACTGGTATGAACCCAGAATAATAAATGTGAATTATTTCATGAAACATGGAAAAGAGAAATTGCACAATCACAAGTTTGACCACTGAACAGCATATCAAATTTATCTCACAAATCAAAGTCTGTCACTGGATTAGAAGCCTCTCGATGTTCCTCAGTATCCTCAGAATTAAAAAGGGCCAAAGCGTAACAGGCTACTACAGTGGCTCGAGCTGCTGCACTGAAGGAAAAACACATCTTGCAACTGGAGGAAACAAAGCTTTAAGCAAAGATGGAGAAAATGCAACTGGAGGAAACAAAGCTTAAAGCAAAGATGGAGCAAATGGAGTTGGAAGCAGATCTCGCAGCATCAACTGCTAAAATACAAATCCTTCAAAGTGATTTAATTCATGAAAGTAATGAGGTGGCTCAGGAACCCATGACTGAGTATTATGATTCTCACCATGAAAGAGAAACTATGGCGAGCAATGTGGACTTTATAGAGTTTGGTGTAATACCCAAACTCCCACTTCACCAAACCATCTTAAGTCTCCACAGACCTCTACCTAAAAGGAACACCAGCACATCAGAAGATCTAAATAAACCTCAAAACAAAAACGCAATTAAAAAACACAAGACCCAGAGTGTAAATCAGACTCATAATAAATCACTCTGCACAAGATAATGTGGTTATTAATGCTGCTCATGATAACTTGGAAATGGTTATTCAAAGACAGAGTGAAATCGTAAAACTCATTGTCTCACAGCAAAAACACTCTACTACTAGCTAGAGAGATGTCTGTTTGATTGTAACCCACTGGCATATCAGTCTTTTATCCATGCATTTGAACACTTGATTGAAGACAAGACTGAGAATCATCAAGACCGACTCTACTACTTTGAACAGTTTGCATCTGGTTTGCCAAGAGACTTGGTTCACAGCTGTTTGCACATGGAAGCCAGTAGGGGCTATAATGAAGCAAGGTGCCTCTTAAAGGAACACTTTGGAAATGAGATGAACATTTCGGGAGGTTACTTGGAAAAATCCTTGAATTGGACAGCAATTAAAGCTGAGGATGGGAAAATGCTGCATGCATATGCAATGTATTTGAGAGGATGCTGTAATGTAATGCAAGATTTACAGCATTTGGAGGAACTTGATATCCCATCAAACCTAAGGCTGATTACATCCAAACTACCCTACAAACTCAGAGAAAAGTGGCAAAGCACAGCTTATGAGACACAACAGAGGACTGTCAGGAGAATCAGATTCAACAATTTTGTGTATTTTCTAGAAATGCATGCCAAGATGCTTTTGGATCCATTGTTTGGAGACATTCAGGACCAAATAACGAAAAGGCCTCTTCCAAGAAGCACAAGTGGACTAAAACCAATTAGAGGCATAAACAACAGCTTTGCTACTTCAGTAGCTGTGAATACAGAGTCAGCAGGAAGCGCTGTAAAATACTCTGTTCCACTACAACCTGCTCAAACCACACCCAGTGGTATCATCCCTTTATGTAGTATTTTAATGGGAAACATGCTCTGATTGACTGCTCACAATTCAAAACAGTCACATAACGAAAAGATTGATTTTTTTTTTAAGAAGGTAAGGATATTGTTTTGGTTGCCTACTAAAAGGTAATTTGAGCAAAAATTGTAAAAGAAGATTAATGTGTCAGGTTTGCAAGATGAAACATCCTACTGCACTTCATATTCCAAGTGAAAAAGGCCCAAAGCGGGAAAATCAAGCAAAGCCCACTGTTGAGACAGAAGATACCCCTATAAGCATTGCTTTTGTTTCAGCCGGTGATGCAACCGGGGCCGGGATAGACTGTGCACTTGCAATTGTGCCACTCAGAGTTAAGGCGGGAAAAGGGAACTGGTATGTTCAGATCTATGCCTTCCTCGATCCAGGCAGCACGGCAACATTTTGCACAGAGAATCTAATGAACAAACTGAATGTGAAAAGACGCAAAACACAAATTATTTTGCAAACAATAGGACAGGAAAAGCCTGTGAAGACCTATGAGGTTAGAGGACTGAAGGTTGGAGGGTTCGCATATCTGGACCTGCCAAAAGTGTATACACAGAGCAAGATACCTGTGTCAAAGGAAAACATCATCACAAAGGCTGTCTTGAAGAGGTGGCCATATCTTGGTGGTATCGACTTGAAGGAAATTGAGGCAGAGATTAAACTTCTTATTGGGACTGATGTTCCTTGGGCAATGGAGCCGTTGGATAAAATAAGCAGTGAAAAAAATGGACCATATACAGTCCAAACCATACTGGGATGGGGGCTAACTAGACCACTCAGTTGCAGTGCTACAGAAGATGCTGGGCCCACTGCAGTATCAACTAACAGAATCTTTCCAGGATAAAGACAAAGTCACACCTCGGGATAAGTTCAGAGAGAAAGAAAGACATCGCCATTCCTCCTCTTCTTCTTCCAAAAAAGGCCAGGACAAAGATAAAGAAAATATCTCTTCTGGAACCGATGGACAAAGGAGTATCTTCGACTCACGCAAGAAAAAAGCAAATGGAACAGCACAAGAAGAAACTTGAGTCCCGGAGATCTGGTTGTCATTGTTAATAACACAGCACCAGGAAACACATGGACGATGTAAAGACATTTCCAGATGCCAAAGGCTTATTTTGGTTAAAACCAAGACCAACACGGTTCAACGACCAATCTCTGCCTGCAAATGGAAGCAGCTTGATGGACTGAAGGGGGATTTGGTTCTCCAGCCTTGATGAGTCGATGACCGCTTCAGATATGACTTTGGACTTTGAGACTAGACCAGTAACTCAATTAATCTTGAATTTAAAGAACATAATTGTTTGAATTGAATTGTTCTATTATGGCTCCTTTGAATTATATTATTTATGTAATTGTTTAGCTGAAGCACACAATTAGGGGCCGGGTATGTTGGAGCCTATCTATATTATTTATATATTAATTGTTTTGACAATCTAATCCAATAATGCCAATGATGATGTTGATTAATTATTGGATGTTTTAGATGGATTATGATTTGACTGATTGTGTTCAGCTGCTCACATTCCTCCAGGTGAGCCACTTCCTCCTCCTATGATTAAGAAGACAGGACAGCTGGGCGCTCCCTTTGTCTGTCTGTCATGCTGAAGGAGTGAGGAGTGAAAGTTTTTTTTTTTACCACGAAATAAGTTATTTTGGTTATGTAGAAAGTCAACCACGAAAAATATTTTTTGTTTGTGAAAATAAATGATCAACATTTTGAATCTAGAAATATCTCCGCGAGTGCTTAAGGAATTTAGTGAGTATTAAACCTTCTCTTCAAGGCTACTCGGCAATCTTTATTTTAATTTTTTTGCAACTTTTTGGAACGACAGAGTAGCCGTAACAGTTCCAATAGTTTTGTTCACCTAAAAATGTGTTCCTTTACAAATAATATTATCTTCTAAGTTGTGTATCAGATCCAGATGTGTAGCTCCTTTCGATACACGGCAACACAGGGAAGTTCTTTTTTGTAAAACGGGCGTTTATTGACTCCTTCTTGCTGTATACACCATCCACGCCGACACGCCTCCACACCAACGCCAACGCCGTGAGAACTTACAAATGCAGTACAATACAGTACATCAGTCTTTGAATTTACATCAATAAACACTTGGAAATAAATTAAATTACAAAAAATACAATAACTCGTTGGCTGCTTGTAACGAAAAGAGGTTCTAGTAATCACTTGCTTGAAGTTTTACACAAATTATCGAATACACTCAAATCTTTTGAGGAGCTGAAGACAACGTGCTCAAGCACCCTCCCCTCTTGTATGTTCTACTTTGTTTACGGTGCGTGTGGTCGCAACATCACAACAATCATTCCGCTTTGCAACACAATTAACACAATACATTTCCATTTTGCTCAGGATATTTTACAGTCACACATTTTCTAATAATATTTTATAACTCTGCATCATTAACTTATTTATTAATATTTATTTATTTATGAAACATATTTGAAGTATAAAAACTCTCAGTAACAGCAACAGGATGTAAATACTTGGAAATAAAAGCTAAAATGTTGATCTCTTGTCCTATATTCATGTTTTGATGTCAAACCCATATGTTTTCAGTCTACAACAAAAATAAAGGAACTGGCCTCACTGTTCCAATACTTTTGGAGGGCACTGTATAAGTGTTTCTATCCTTGGACTGTAGTACATCAATACTTACACTTATTCTAAAGATAGTAAATGATCCAAGTCTTTCTCTCCTTGTATTTGTAGCACACCATTACTTAAACTGACTTCTATTGATAGCATATACAGTTGTGATCAAAACTATTCAACCCCCACACAATTTTGGTGTTCTAGCAAGTTGGACATTTATTCCTTATTTTGTTTATAGTCATATCAAATAAAGATGTGTCAAATAGACGAATGCAACTTAAATTGTAACACTGTATTTTACAAAATACCAAAAAAGGAAATTTTTCTTAATATCTCAGGGTTAGGGTTAGGGACAAAATGATTCAACCCCCTGGTTACATGCATCTTTAGTACTTAGTAGAACAGCCTTTGGCAGTAATGACATCCTTCAAACGTGATACATAACCGGACACAAGCTTCTTGCAACGATCTACAGGTATTTTGGCCCATTCCTCTTTGGCAAAGGCCTCCATTACATTCATATTCTTGGGCTTGCGTGCTGCAACTGCCTTCTTCAAGTCCCACCACAGCTTTTCCATAGGATTTAGGTCTGGTGACTGTGAAGGCCACTCCAGAGTCTTCCAGCCCTTCTTCTGCAACCACTCTGATGTTGATTTGGAGGTATGCTTGGGATCGTTGTCCTGTTGGAAGGTCCAACGTCTCCCAAGCCTCAGCTTCGTCACTGACTTCATGACATTTGCAGCTAATATATCCTGCTAGGAAATAGAATTCATAATGCCTTGAACACGCTGGAGATTCCCGGTACCTGAGGCAGAGAAACAGCCTCAGAGCATGATTGACCCCCCACCATGCTTAACAGTAGGCAAGGTGTTCTTCTCTTTGTAAGCTTCATTTTTTCTCCTCCAGACATAACCTTGATTCATAGGCCCAAAGAGTTCCACTTTTGTCTCATCACTCCATAGAACAGTTTCCCAAAACCTTTGGGGTTTGTCCAGATGATTTTTGGCATACTGGAGTCTATTTTCTTGTGCCTGGTAGTCAGAAGTGGTGTGCGCCTGGGAGTTCTGGCATGGAGGCCTTCATCTCGTAGTGCGCGCCTTATTGTCTGGAACGAAACCTGCGTTCCCCCCTCTGCAATGTCCTGTTGTAGTTCCTCAGCTGTTACCCGGGGGTTTTTCACCACTGTACGCTTCAAATACCGGACATCAGTTGCACACAGCATCCTCTTTCTACCACGCCCAGGTGGTGTTTCCACTGTGCCTTTAGCTTTAAACTTGCAAATTATGCTCCCAACTGTGTCTTTTGGAATGTGTAATGTCTTTGCTATTTTCTTATATCCATATCCTTTCTTATGAAGAGAAATGACCTCCTTTCTTGACTTCTTTGACTACTCCCTGGACTTCACCATGTTGCAAATACACCATTGACCCACTACAAGAAGCTGAGCGTCACAGTCTTTTTCAATCAGTTTAATTTTGCTCGTTATGCTTCTAATCACATCTACAGGTGTTTTCAACACCTGATTGAAAAGACCTTATTCAAATTCTGTTCTTAAGAGTTATGATCTTCAAGGGGTTGAATAATTTTGTCAATGAGATATTAAGAGAAATGACACTGTTTGGTATGTTACAACATATAATGTTGTAATTCAATTTGCATTTGTCTACTTAATGCATCTTTATTTGATATGACTATAAATAAAATACGGAATAAATGTCCAACTTGCTAAAACACCAAAATTGTGTGGGCGTTGAATAATTTTGATCACAACTGTAAGTGTTTCTATCCTTGTCATGTACTTTCTCCTAAAGGTAGTATACTATATAAGTATTTCAGTACATCAATACATACACTTTCTTCTAAAGATAATATATTATACAAGTGATTCTGTCCTTGTACTGTAGTACACTTTATTCTAAATATAACAGTAAACTAAGTATTTCTGTCCCTGTACATCAATACATAGTTTTTTTTGTAAAGATAGTATATAAGTGTTTCTGTCCATCAATACTCACTATTCCCCTAAAGTTCAAAATTATATAAGTGTTTCTATCCTTGTACTGTAGTACATCAATTCTTACACTTTCATCTAAAGGTAGTGTTTTATAGAAGGTAGTGGAATTAGTTATCATGTATAAGATGTATTTACGGGATATTTTTAACTCCATGTTATACATGTATGTTTGTCCCCTCATTCAAAGGGCTTCCAAAGAAGAGGTGGACCCAAAGGAGACATTGTGAGTATCACTTTTGTTTGTGAATGATTGGAGCCTTCAATATGAAACACTAACAAATATTCTGTTTTCTGCTTGAAGGTAGACCCCGACGTGGAAGGGCTAGCTGGTGAGAAAGGGGAAAAAGTAAGACCAGTCATTTTGAACTTTCTGAAGTTGACTTGTTGGTATTTAAATATTGAAAGCAAAGACAAATAATATACTATTTGACTGAGACCCATTTTGGGTCCCTAAGACTTTTAACAATCAAGGAAAGACCTTAAGGTTTTAAAAACCAAAATGGCCCCTACATTCATTAACTTTTAAGTTTGCGGCCCTTTGTGGTAAAGTTTTGGACATCCCTTGTTTCGTTTTAATGAATAGCTGAGCAGAAAGGAATCTTGTATAGATTATACATTAATAGTACTTTAAAACATTTTTTTTATTAAAGTGAGTCATTGTGTTTCAGTATTTTTGCCCTGCCACTTGTAGGAACCCTCATTCTGCATGTTTTTGTACAAACTATTGTTGGACAATCTTTCAACGCTGCATTCAAACATTTTCGTAGTTGAACCTTACATGTAGAAACACAAATGTTTCTTGGTGCTGTGCTTACTAAACGGAGGAAAACAAATCTAAAGGACCAGAATTTGCAATTTTTAAAATCAGTATCTCATGATTGTTTGGGTGTGACAGGGTATGTCTGGAGAATCTGGCACTAAAGGACAGGTGAGTTGTGTATGATCATGTGTTAAGTGAATATACACTTCATGCACTTGTATGTGTTTGCAGCACAGAGTGAGGAGACCTTGGACATAATGGTCCAACATGGAGACTCTGGGAAGCCAGGTGATGTAGGACCCCCTGGACTGCCTGGTCCTCGGGGGTTGAACGGCATGAGCGGTGTGCATGGCAGGCCGGGTATTGAGGGTCCACCGGTGAGTCCACTCACTGTTTGGGAAATGTAATGGTTGTCACTTTTACACAATGTTGTTCTTCTCTTCAGGGACAAGATATATCTGACCAGCATATTATTGATGTGGTATAAAGAATGTTGCAAGGTGAGCTTTACCACTCTAATTTCCCTCCCCAAAAATAATCAATTGCTTGTTATTGTAAACAACAACTCTATTACATGTGTAAAGTTTCAGTTCAATATGTCAAAATTGAAAATGACAGTTAGCCAAAATCAAATCAAAACCAAAAATGTTGGAAAATGTGTGGAGATGTGGTGGAGAGGTTAGGGTTAGTGTTTTATAGGAAGGAATAAGTTATTGTGTATAACGGGTCACCAACGCGGACACCCTAACCCTAACCCTAACACGCAAGGACCAGATGAGAAGCCCGCTGGCCTGTTCTAAAAATAGCTCAAATAGCAGCACTTACCAGTGAGCTGCCTCTATTTTTTAAAATTATATTTATGTACTAGCAGGGTTAGGGTTAACCCCAACTCTCGCTTTGCTCGACATTTTTAATTCTAAGAGAGACAAAACTAAAATGTAATTAGAAAATCCAAGAAAATATTTTAAAGACTTGGTCTTTTTACTTTGCTTCTTATAACTTTCAGAAAGACAATTTAAGAGAAAAAATACATTCTTGAAAATGATTTTAGGATTTTTAAACACATATACCTTTTTACCTTTTAAATTCATTCCTCTTCTTTCCTGAAAATTTAAAATGTTAAGCCCACCAGGCTGCACCAAACTTTTGGTGCTTTGTTCACACAGAAAAGTACAGTGGTGTATGTGCAGCAACTATGAAGGTTGCAAGCCTGTTTGGTTCCACTTATCTTTGTGAATCAGCCTTTTCTGACATGAACTTCATCAAGAAGAAACACAGAACAAGCCTCACTGATGCACATCTGCGAGACTCACTCAGAGTTGCAGTTTCTAGTTACACAGCAGAGTACAACACACTAGTTAACAGAATGCCATGCCAGGCTTCCCACTAACTGACAAAGAAACAGATATCAGATTTGGTGTCCAGTTCAAAGTGTGACATGATGAGAGTTGACTTTTGTATTTTACGTGAGTTATTATTTGTACAAACATGGTGCAAAGTAATTCATGATTTGTTAAAAAATGTTAGTGGCTAGCTAACCTTAACCCTAACCCTAAATCATTAAGATCAGTTTTTCCACATAATATTTATTATTAATAATAACATAGAGCTAAAGGTAAATGTAGCAAATTGGCTATTTTTGGCAATTTATTTAAGTGTGTATCAAACTGGTAGGCTTTCGCATAAATCAGTAGCCCTTGGTTTCAAAAAGGTTGGTGCCCCCTGGTGTATAAGATGTATGTATGGTATATTTTAATCTCTACATTATACAGTTCCTAAATGAATCTCTTTTTTTGTGACAGAGAGGCTGGCAGCAGTAGCAGTGAGCACTAAAAGGGCTGTGCCGTTGAACAACCGGCTATTCTGGTCCTCCGTGATTAATGGTTCCACAAGGACCACATGGTTTGCCTGGTTCCCGAAAAATTCCTGGAACGATGGGAGCTGACAGACGGATTGGAAACACAGGTCTTAAAGGTAGGGACATGTTTAGTTTCATCTACAATAATGTGTGTGTATACATATGCTTACATATACATATTTAAACATGTGTATACATTTGTACCAATGTGTACATATGTATGCACTTTTTTTTAGTCAGTATACAAACGTACAACGAATTGGGGTTAGGGTTAGAGGGTTAACCCTAACCCCAACCCTAACCGACTGTCTTTCTATGCCTAAAACCTACCCTCTAACCCTGACCATAACCCTAACCGACTTTCTTTCTATGCCTAAATGCTACCCATCTCTCTTTCTCTTTAAATCTAACCCTAAATCCTTACCCCAATCCTAACCCCAACCCTAACCGACTGTCTTTCTATGCCTAAAACCTACACTCTAACCCCAACCCTAACCGACTTTCTTTCTATGCCTAAATCCTACCCGTCTCTCTTTCTCTTTAAATCCAACCCTAAATCCTTACCCCAACCCTAACCGACTTTCTTTCTATGCCTAAAACCTACCCTCTAACCCCAACCCTAACCCTAACCCCAACCCCAACCCCAGCCCCAGCCCCAGCCCCAACCCCAATCCCAACCCTAACCCTTACCCAAATCCTTACCCCAACCCCAACCCTAACCTTAACCCCTACCCTAACCCAAATCCTTACCCTGACCCCAACCCTTACCCCAACCCTTACCCCAACCCTAACCCCAACCCCAACCCTTACCCAAATCCTTACCCTAACCCCAACCCTAACCCCAACCCTTACCCCAACCCTTACCCCAACCCTAACCCTAACCAAATCCTTACCCTGACCCCAACCCTTACCCCAACCCTAACCCCAACCCTAACCCTTACCCAAATCCTTACCCTAACCCCAACCCCAACCCTAACCCCAACCCTTACCCCAACCCTAACCCCAACCCTAACCCTTACCCAAATCCTTACCCTAACCCCAACCCCAACCCTAACCCCAACCCTTACCCCAACCCTAACCCTAACCCTAACCAAATCCTTACCCTGACCCCAACCCCAACCCTTACCCCAACCCTAACCCCAACCCAAATCCTTACCCTTACCCAAATCCTTACCCTAACCCCAAATCTTACCCTAACCCCAACCCTAACCCTTACCCAAATCCTTACCCTTACCCAAATCCTTACCCTAACCCCAACCCCAACCCCAACCCTAAACCTAAACCCCAACCCTAACCCTAACCCTAACCCAACCTAAATCCTTACCCTAACCCTAACCCTTCTTATTTTCTTTTTCTACTCTTTTATCGCCCTTCCCCAACCCCAACCCTAACCCTAACCCTAACCCTAACCCTAACCCAACCCCAACCCCAACCCTAAACCTAAACCCCAACCCTAACCCTAACCCAACCTAAATCCTTACCCTAACCCTAACCCTTCTTATTTTCTTTTTCTACTCTTTTATCGCCCTTCCCCAACCCCAACCCCAACCCCAACCCTAACCCTAACCCTTCTTATTTTCTTTTTCTACTCTTTTATCGGGTTAGGGTTAGGGTTAGGATTATGGTTAGGGTTAGGATTGGGGGAAGGGGAATGCACAGTCCGTCTGCAGCCCGCCCGGGCGACGCCCACACCAACCCCGGAACCCCCCGAAGACCCTGAAAGGTGCGCATGCTGCGTCAGACACCAACAGCCAAATTAGTGACGGGCATGACTGGCCCTGCCATCCAGCGACGCGTTTCGGTCTCTTGACCTCTTCAGGCTGGCTTTGCACTGATTGCAGGATGTAAACATCTTTTTAACTGCGAGTCTGTGCCTACTGGGACACTTCTAATTCCCTAGTAGGTGGGGCACTTCTAATCCCCTAGACTTACGGCTACTCTATTTTTCTCTACAGCAGGATGTGCTCCCTTCGACTGCTGGAGAGTTCTGTGCCGTTTTGAGCCGGAGGAGAATATATAGGGAGGTCTGCAGTGGGCGGGGCTCTAGCTCAACACTGCAGCGTCGTTGTTTGACTTCTCCAAATGAATCCTACAGTTGTGATGGGTCTACTCGACGTTCATCACAATGTGGACAACTACACAGGTAAGTATTATGGTGTGTTATGAAAGATGTTTGGCTTCTCCAAATGAATCCTACAGTTGTGATGGGTCTACTCGACGTACAATGTTCATCACAACGTGGACAACCAAACAGCCAAATGAATCCTACAGTTGTGATGGGTCTACTCGACGTACAATGTTCATCACAACGTGGACAACCAGACAGGTAAGTATTATGGTGTGTTATGAAAGCATTAAAATGTTTGCTTTGATGTTTCTCCGACTCCTGTTTATTGTTGGGTTAGGGTTAGGGTTAGGTTTGTGGTTGGGGTTGGGGTTAGGGTTAGGAGAGAGAGAGAGTGAGATAGAGAGAGAGAGAGAGAGAGAGAGAGAGAGAGAGAGAGAGAGAGTGAGTGAGAGAGAGAGAGAGAGAGTGAGATGAGAGAGAGAGTAAAGGTTAGGTTTAGGAGAGGAGAGAGTAAAGGTTAGGTTTAGGAGAGGAGAGGGAGAGGGATAGAGAGAGAGAGAGTGTGAAAAAAAGAAAAGAGAGAAGAGGAGGGTGTGCTCGCTCCATCACAACCTGTCCAGGCGACGCCAAGCCGAACGATGGCCACCCCAAGGACCCTGGAAGAAATCGAATCGGGGCTTTAAATGAAGTGACAAACACATGCGGATAATATCCAGCGACGCGCGTTTCGGCCTTTCAGGCCTCGTCAGGCTGGCTGGGCCACGCCCACTGGAGCTCTTCTCCTTCTCCAGTGGGTAAAGGGTGCTTCCTTGAAACCCCGTGGTCGAGACGGCTTCCCTATGTGTCCTCGGGCAGGAGGGTATCTCATGAACTGCCGGAGAGGGAATGAGCCTGGGCTCCAAATGGAGGAGGTTATATAGTGTGCTGCAGTGGGCGTGGCTAGTGCTCACAACTACAGCGGAGTCAAAAGACTCTCAAAATAACATCCTACATATGTGAAGCGTCAAATCGACATATTATGTGCAACACATAGTGGACAAACACGCCGTGGACTATCGGAATGTTTGACCAAAGCAATAAAATGTTTGCTTTGATATACCTTTCCCTCCATTTGGAATGTGTTCAAATCAAGTCTAAAAGTTCGACTTGTTGTAACGTCACGACACCCGCACTGTGAAACGATTTGTACTCACCGAGCAGGCCACCCAGAGTGACAATCATCGCAGGCAGGACGCCACCCGAAACAAGGCCGGAGGCACTGGCGTGTCAGGTTTGTGGTTGGGGTTGGGGTTAGGGTTAGGAGAGAGAGAGAGTGAGATAGAGAGAGAGAGAGAGAGAGAGAGAGAGAGAGTGAGTGAGAGAGAGAGAGAGAGAGTGAGATGAGAGAGAGAGTAAAGGTTAGGTTTAGGAGAGGAGAGAGTAAAGGTTAGGTTTAGGAGAGGAGAGGGAGAGGGATAGAGAGAGAGAGAGTGTGAAAAAAAGAAAAGAGAGAAGAGGAGGGTGTGCTCGCTCCATCACAACCTGTCCAGGCGACGCCAAGCCGAACGATGGCCACCCCAAGGACCCTGGAAGAAATCGAATCGGGGCTTTAAATGAAGTGACAAACACATGCGGATAATATCCAGCGACGCGCGTTTCGGCCTTTCAGGCCTCGTCAGGCTGGCTGGGCCACGCCCACTGGAGCTCTTCTCCTTCTCCAGTGGGTAAAGGGTGCTTCCTTGAAACCCCGTGGTCGAGACGGCTTCCCTATGTGTCCTCGGGCAGGAGGGTATCTCTTTCTCACGCCCACTGGAGCTCTTCTCCTTCTCCAGTGGGTAAAGGGTGCTTCCTTGAAACCCCGTGGTCGAGACGGCTTCCCTATGTGGTTAGGGTTAGGGTTAGGGTTAGGGTTAGGGTTAGGGTTAGGTTTGGGGTTAGGATTAGGGTTGGGGTAAGGGTGTGCTCGGTCCGTCTGCAGCCCGCCCGGGCGACGCCCACACCAGTCGCAGAACCCCCCGAGAACCCCGAAGGCGTACAACGCCAAACTCCTGGGTGTGCAGTGTGGTGGCAAACACGGCCAAATGTTTGTGGCTGTCCAACGACGCGTTTCGGTCCCTCAGACCTCATCAGGTTGGCTGTTCTCTAACACACGGCTTCTTACTTGTCTTCACAGCTGGATGTCCCCTCATCGACAGCTGGAGAGCGAATGAGCCGGTGGAGTAGGAGGAGGACTTATTTATGAGAGCTCTACAGGGGTGGAGCTTCGGTTCCCCTGCAGTGTCACAACGGACCTCTCAGCCCAACCACGCAAGACAATGTAAATATGGTTGTTCTTTTGTGCCTCAACTCCTGTAATGTGTTTGAGCTCCTCACCACACTGACATGGTGCCACTTGCACTCACGTCCCTCGCAAACAGAGTCCCCAGGAAGCCCCACGACCGGCAGAACGCCACCCAAAGACGGACTGGAGGCACTGGCGGGTTAGGTTTGGGGTTAGGATTAGGGTTGGGGTAAGGGTGTGCTCGGTCCGTCTGCAGCCCGCCCGGGCGACGCCCACACCAGTCGCAGAACCCCCCGAGAACCCCGAAGGCGTACAACGCCTTCGGGGTTAGGGTTAGGGTTAGGGTTAGGTTTGGGGTTAGGATTAGGGTTGGGGTAAGGGTGTGCTCGGTCCGTCTGCAGCCCGCCCGGGCGACGCCCACACCAGTCGCAGAACCCCCCGAGAACCCCGAAGGCGTACAACGCCAAACTCCTGGGTGTGCAGTGTGGTGGCAAACACGGCCAAATGGTTTTGGCTGTCCAACGACGCGTTTCGGTCCCTCAGACCTCATCAGGTTGGCTGTTCTCTAACACACGGCTTCTTACTTGTCTTCACAGCTGGATGTCCCCTCATCGACAGCTGGAGAGCGAATGAGCCGGTGGAGTAGGAGGAGGACTTATTTATGAGAGCTCTACAGGGGGTGGAGCTTCGGTTCCCCTGCAGTGTCACAACGGACCCCTCAGCCCAACCACGCAAGACAATGTAAATATGGTTGTTCTTTTGTGCCTCAACTCCTGTCATGTGTTTGAGCTCCTCACCACACTGACATGGTGCCACTTGCACTCACGTCCCTCGCAAACAGAGTCCCCAGGAAGCCCCACGACCGGCAGAACGCCACCCAAAGACGGACTGGAGGCACTGGCGGGTTAGGTTTGGGGTTAGGATTAGGGTTGGGGTAAGGGTGTGCTCGGTCCGTCTGCAGCCCGCCCGGGCGACGCCCACACCAGTCGCAGAACCCCCCGAGAACCCCGAAGGCGTACAACGCCAAACTCCTGGGTGTGCAGTGTGGTGGCAAACACGGCCAAATGGTTTTGGCTGTCCAACGACGCGTTTCGGTCCCTCAGACCTCATCAGGTTGGCTGTTCTCTAACACACGGCTTCTTACTTGTCTTCACAGCTGGATGTCCCCTCATCGACAGCTGGAGAGCGAATGAGCCGGTGGAGTAGGAGGAGGACTTATTTATGAGAGCTCTACAGGGGGTGGAGCTTCGGTTCCCCTGCAGTGTCACAACGGACCCCTCAGCCCAACCACGCAAGACAATGTAAATATGGTTGTTCTTTTGTGCCTCAACTCCTGTCATGTGTTTGAGCTCCTCACCACACTGACATGGTGCCACTTGCACTCACGTCCCTCGCAAACAGAGTCCCCAGGAAGCCCCACGACCGGCAGAACGCCACCCAAAGACGGACTGGAGGCACTGGCGGGTTAGGTTTGGGGTTAGGATTAGGGTTGGGGTAAGGGTGTGCTCGGTCCGTCTGCAGCCCGCCCGGGCGACGCCCACACCAGTCGCAGAACCCCCCGAGAACCCCGAAGGCGTACAACGCCAAACTCCTGGGTGTGCAGTGTGGTGGCAAACACGGCCAAATGGTTTTGGCTGTCCAACGACGCGTTTCGGTCCCTCAGACCTCATCAGGTTGGCTGTTCTCTAACACACGGCTTCTTACTTGTCTTCACAGCTGGATGTCCCCTCATCGACAGCTGGAGAGCGAATGAGCCGGTGGAGTAGGAGGAGGACTTATTTATGAGAGCTCTACAGGGGGTGGAGCTTCGGTTCCCCTGCAGTGTCACAACGGACCCCTCAGCCCAACCACGCAAGACAATGTAAATATGGTTGTTCTTTTGTGCCTCAACTCCTGTCATGTGTTTGAGCTCCTCACCACACTGACATGGTGCCACTTGCACTCACGTCCCTCGCAAACAGAGTCCCCAGGAAGCCCCACGACCGGCAGAACGCCACCCAAAGACGGACTGGAGGCACTGGCGGGTTAGGTTTGGGGTTAGGATTAGGGTTGGGGTAAGGGTGTGCTCGGTCCGTCTGCAGCCCGCCCGGGCGACGCCCACACCAGTCGCAGAACCCCCCGAGAACCCCGAAGGCGTACAACGCCAAACTCCTGGGTGTGCAGTGTGGTGGCAAACACGGCCAAATGGTTTTGGCTGTCCAACGACGCGTTTCGGTCCCTCAGACCTCATCAGGTTGGCTGTTCTCTAACACACGGCTTCTTACTTGTCTTCACAGCTGGATGTCCCCTCATCGACAGCTGGAGAGCGAATGAGCCGGTGGAGTAGGAGGAGGACTTATTTATGAGAGCTCTACAGGGGGTGGAGCTTCGGTTCCCCTGCAGTGTCACAACGGACCCCTCAGCCCAACCACGCAAGACAATGTAAATATGGTTGTTCTTTTGTGCCTCAACTCCTGTCATGTGTTTGAGCTCCTCACCACACTGACATGGTGCCACTTGCACTCACGTCCCTCGCAAACAGAGTCCCCAGGAAGCCCCACGACCGGCAGAACGCCACCCAAAGACGGACTGGAGGCACTGGCGGGTTAGGTTTGGGGTTAGGATTAGGGTTGGGGTAAGGGTGTGCTCGGTCCGTCTGCAGCCCGCCCGGGCGACGCCCACACCAGTCGCAGAACCCCCCGAGAACCCCGAAGGCGTACAACGCCAAACTCCTGGGTGTGCAGTGTGGTGGCAAACACGGCCAAATGGTTTTGGCTGTCCAACGACGCGTTTCGGTCCCTCAGACCTCATCAGGTTGGCTGTTCTCTAACACACGGCTTCTTACTTGTCTTCACAGCTGGATGTCCCCTCATCGACAGCTGGAGAGCGAATGAGCCGGTGGAGTAGGAGGAGGACTTATTTATGAGAGCTCTACAGGGGGTGGAGCTTCGGTTCCCCTGCAGTGTCACAACGGACCCCTCAGCCCAACCACGCAAGACAATGTAAATATGGTTGTTCTTTTGTGCCTCAACTCCTGTCATGTGTTTGAGCTCCTCACCACACTGACATGGTGCCACTTGCACTCACGTCCCTCGCAAACAGAGTCCCCAGGAAGCCCCACGACCGGCAGAACGCCACCCAAAGACGGACTGGAGGCACTGGCGGGTTAGGTTTGGGGTTAGGATTAGGGTTGGGGTAAGGGTGTGCTCGGTCCGTCTGCAGCCCGCCCGGGCGACGCCCACACCAGTCGCAGAACCCCCCGAGAACCCCGAAGGCGTACAACGCCAAACTCCTGGGTGTGCAGTGTGGTGGCAAACACGGCCAAATGGTTTTGGCTGTCCAACGACGCGTTTCGGTCCCTCAGACCTCATCAGGTTGGCTGTTCTCTAACACACGGCTTCTTACTTGTCTTCACAGCTGGATGTCCCCTCATCGACAGCTGGAGAGCGAATGAGCCGGTGGAGTAGGAGGAGGACTTATTTATGAGAGCTCTACAGGGGGTGGAGCTTCGGTTCCCCTGCAGTGTCACAACGGACCCCTCAGCCCAACCACGCAAGACAATGTAAATATGGTTGTTCTTTTGTGCCTCAACTCCTGTCATGTGTTTGAGCTCCTCACCACACTGACATGGTGCCACTTGCACTCACGTCCCTCGCAAACAGAGTCCCCAGGAAGCCCCACGACCGGCAGAACGCCACCCAAAGACGGACTGGAGGCACTGGCGGGTTAGGTTTGGGGTTAGGATTAGGGTTGGGGTAAGGGTGTGCTCGGTCCGTCTGCAGCCCGCCCGGGCGACGCCCACACCAGTCGCAGAACCCCCCGAGAACCCCGAAGGCGTACAACGCCAAACTCCTGGGTGTGCAGTGTGGTGGCAAACACGGCCAAATGGTTTTGGCTGTCCAACGACGCGTTTCGGTCCCTCAGACCTCATCAGGTTGGCTGTTCTCTAACACACGGCTTCTTACTTGTCTTCACAGCTGGATGTCCCCTCATCGACAGCTGGAGAGCGAATGAGCCGGTGGAGTAGGAGGAGGACTTATTTATGAGAGCTCTACAGGGGGTGGAGCTTCGGTTCCCCTGCAGTGTCACAACGGACCCCTCAGCCCAACCACGCAAGACAATGTAAATATGGTTGTTCTTTTGTGCCTCAACTCCTGTCATGTGTTTGAGCTCCTCACCACACTGACATGGTGCCACTTGCACTCACGTCCCTCGCAAACAGAGTCCCCAGGAAGCCCCACGACCGGCAGAACGCCACCCAAAGACGGACTGGAGGCACTGGCGGGTTAGGTTTGGGGTTAGGATTAGGGTTGGGGTAAGGGTGTGCTCGGTCCGTCTGCAGCCCGCCCGGGCGACGCCCACACCAGTCGCAGAACCCCCCGAGAACCCCGAAGGCGTACAACGCCAAACTCCTGGGTGTGCAGTGTGGTGGCAAACACGGCCAAATGGTTTTGGCTGTCCAACGACGCGTTTCGGTCCCTCAGACCTCATCAGGTTGGCTGTTCTCTAACACACGGCTTCTTCCTTGTCTTCACAGCTGGATGTCCCCTCATCGACAGCTGGAGAGCGAATGAGCCGGTGGAGTAGGAGGAGGACTTATTTATGAGAGCTCTACAGGGGGTGGAGCTTCGGTTCCCCTGCAGTGTCACAACGGACCCCTCAGCCCAACCACGCAAGACAATGTAAATATGGTTGTTCTTTTGTGCCTCAACTCCTGTCATGTGTTTGAGCTCCTCACCACACTGACATGGTGCCACTTGCACTCACGTCCCTCGCAAACAGAGTCCCCAGGAAGCCCCACGACCGGCAGAACGCCACCCAAAGACGGACTGGAGGCACTGGCGGGTTAGGTTTGGGGTTAGGATTAGGGTTGGGGTAAGGGTGTGCTCGGTCCGTCTGCAGCCCGCCCGGGCGACGCCCACACCAGTCGCAGAACCCCCCGAGAACCCCGAAGGCGTACAACGCCAAACTCCTGGGTGTGCAGTGTGGTGGCAAACACGGCCAAATGGTTTTGGCTGTCCAACGACGCGTTTCGGTCCCTCAGACCTCATCAGGTTGGCTGTTCTCTAACACACGGCTTCTTACTTGTCTTCACAGCTGGATGTCCCCTCATCGACAGCTGGAGAGCGAATGAGCCGGTGGAGTAGGAGGAGGACTTATTTATGAGAGCTCTACAGGGGGTGGAGCTTCGGTTCCCCTGCAGTGTCACAACGGACCCCTCAGCCCAACCACGCAAGACAATGTAAATATGGTTGTTCTTTTGTGCCTCAACTCCTGTCATGTGTTTGAGCTCCTCACCACACTGACATGGTGCCACTTGCACTCACGTCCCTCGCAAACAGAGTCCCCAGGAAGCCCCACGACCGGCAGAACGCCACCCAAAGACGGACTGGAGGCACTGGCGGGTTAGGTTTGGGGTTAGGATTAGGGTTGGGGTAAGGGTGTGCTCGGTCCGTCTGCAGCCCGCCCGGGCGACGCCCACACCAGTCGCAGAACCCCCCGAGAACCCCGAAGGCGTACAACGCCAAACTCCTGGGTGTGCAGTGTGGTGGCAAACACGGCCAAATGGTTTTGGCTGTCCAACGACGCGTTTCGGTCCCTCAGACCTCATCAGGTTGGCTGTTCTCTAACACACGGCTTCTTACTTGTCTTCACAGCTGGATGTCCCCTCATCGACAGCTGGAGAGCGAATGAGCCGGTGGAGTAGGAGGAGGACTTATTTATGAGAGCTCTACAGGGGGTGGAGCTTCGGTTCCCCTGCAGTGTCACAACGGACCCCTCAGCCCAACCACGCAAGACAATGTAAATATGGTTGTTCTTTTGTGCCTCAACTCCTGTCATGTGTTTGAGCTCCTCACCACACTGACATGGTGCCACTTGCACTCACGTCCCTCGCAAACAGAGTCCCCAGGAAGCCCCACGACCGGCAGAACGCCACCCAAAGACGGACTGGAGGCACTGGCGGGTTAGGTTTGGGGTTAGGATTAGGGTTGGGGTAAGGGTGTGCTCGGTCCGTCTGCAGCCCGCCCGGGCGACGCCCACACCAGTCGCAGAACCCCCCGAGAACCCCGAAGGCGTACAACGCCAAACTCCTGGGTGTGCAGTGTGGTGGCAAACACGGCCAAATGGTTTTGGCTGTCCAACGACGCGTTTCGGTCCCTCAGACCTCATCAGGTTGGCTGTTCTCTAACACACGGCTTCTTACTTGTCTTCACAGCTGGATGTCCCCTCATCGACAGCTGGAGAGCGAATGAGCCGGTGGAGTAGGAGGAGGACTTATTTATGAGAGCTCTACAGGGGGTGGAGCTTCGGTTCCCCTGCAGTGTCACAACGGACCCCTCAGCCCAACCACGCAAGACAATGTAAATATGGTTGTTCTTTTGTGCCTCAACTCCTGTCATGTGTTTGAGCTCCTCACCACACTGACATGGTGCCACTTGCACTCACGTCCCTCGCAAACAGAGTCCCCAGGAAGCCCCACGACCGGCAGAACGCCACCCAAAGACGGACTGGAGGCACTGGCGGGTTAGGTTTGGGGTTAGGATTAGGGTTGGGGTAAGGGTGTGCTCGGTCCGTCTGCAGCCCGCCCGGGCGACGCCCACACCAGTCGCAGAACCCCCCGAGAACCCCGAAGGCGTACAACGCCAAACTCCTGGGTGTGCAGTGTGGTGGCAAACACGGCCAAATGGTTTTGGCTGTCCAACGACGCGTTTCGGTCCCTCAGACCTCATCAGGTTGGCTGTTCTCTAACACACGGCTTCTTACTTGTCTTCACAGCTGGATGTCCCCTCATCGACAGCTGGAGAGCGAATGAGCCGGTGGAGTAGGAGGAGGACTTATTTATGAGAGCTCTACAGGGGGTGGAGCTTCGGTTCCCCTGCAGTGTCACAACGGACCCCTCAGCCCAACCACGCAAGACAATGTAAATATGGTTGTTCTTTTGTGCCTCAACTCCTGTCATGTGTTTGAGCTCCTCACCACACTGACATGGTGCCACTTGCACTCACGTCCCTCGCAAACAGAGTCCCCAGGAAGCCCCACGACCGGCAGAACGCCACCCAAAGACGGACTGGAGGCACTGGCGGGTTAGGTTTGGGGTTAGGATTAGGGTTGGGGTAAGGGTGTGCTCGGTCCGTCTGCAGCCCGCCCGGGCGACGCCCACACCAGTCGCAGAACCCCCCGAGAACCCCGAAGGCGTACAACGCCAAACTCCTGGGTGTGCAGTGTGGTGGCAAACACGGCCAAATGGTTTTGGCTGTCCAACGACGCGTTTCGGTCCCTCAGACCTCATCAGGTTGGCTGTTCTCTAACACACGGCTTCTTACTTGTCTTCACAGCTGGATGTCCCCTCATCGACAGCTGGAGAGCGAATGAGCCGGTGGAGTAGGAGGAGGACTTATTTATGAGAGCTCTACAGGGGGTGGAGCTTCGGTTCCCCTGCAGTGTCACAACGGACCCCTCAGCCCAACCACGCAAGACAATGTAAATATGGTTGTTCTTTTGTGCCTCAACTCCTGTCATGTGTTTGAGCTCCTCACCACACTGACATGGTGCCACTTGCACTCACGTCCCTCGCAAACAGAGTCCCCAGGAAGCCCCACGACCGGCAGAACGCCACCCAAAGACGGACTGGAGGCACTGGCGGGTTAGGTTTGGGGTTAGGATTAGGGTTGGGGTAAGGGTGTGCTCGGTCCGTCTGCAGCCCGCCCGGGCGACGCCCACACCAGTCGCAGAACCCCCCGAGAACCCCGAAGGCGTACAACGCCAAACTCCTGGGTGTGCAGTGTGGTGGCAAACACGGCCAAATGGTTTTGGCTGTCCAACGACGCGTTTCGGTCCCTCAGACCT